>NC_142929.1:147582046-147707046 GCF_046866305.1 Octopus bimaculoides | reverse complement strand
GCTCATCTGAACTCCCAGGTCACGCACCGACGCCGACTCTGGGATTGTATTATTTTCTGGTCCAGTGTTTTCCGATTTTAGCTTGGTGTTGGGCCGATAGTGGAGTTCCCGAAATTTCATAACATTGAACTGCGTATTATTTTTGTTCTCCCACTTGTATATTTTATTTATGTATTTCTGCAGTTTTATGATGTCCGCCGGGTCACTAACTGTCAGCGATACATTTGTATCGTCAGCATAACCGGTCAGATTGGCTGACACTACAGGGAATATATATATACTTTTATATATATATATATATATATATATATATATATATATATATATATATATATGAAACACTTAATAGAGAAAACGGACGGAACACTTTTTCTATATGATGAGAATATCTTACAGTAACCGTTATATATCTTTCATAACACATTTATTTATTCAATCATCGTTTACATTCTCATACTTCAGTTTTATAAATGTTCAACTTTCTACATATCGTACAAGTTATAAACTTGCTAATTTAATAATTTATGTCTGTTCAAATTATTTACGTAATTAGTCTATTCCTATTGATATTTCGTTCTTCTTGTGTTTTCTATAATTAGATTAAATCCGTGGATGGACAAATTCTATGAGCTTATCGTGTCGTCCGAGACATTTTTTTATCAATCTCTAGTCAGAGTGAAGCTAATTTAATTTTTTATTTAATAATTCGCTTTTCACCTACTGTTCTATGCGTCTAGGACATATTTGAATTCTTGGCGTTTCTTATAATAATTGAATATTCGGACATGCGGCCTTGCACAAATAAATTCGATCCGTAGGAAGCGTACAAAAAGTCTTCATAATATATGTGATAAGAATGATGATGGTGATACGACGAGGAGAATTGCGGTGATGATGATGTAAGCAACAAGCATGGTTATTTGAATGAATTGTTAATAAAATATATTTCGAAATTTCAAATAATTCTTCACACTTTGAATCTGTTGAAAATATTTAGTCCAAGTTTTTTAACTTCAAAAATTTAAATCAAAACTCCTCAAATTCAATTTAGATATGCTCCTTCTGCCTCTCTCTCTCTCTCTCTCTCTCTCTCTCTCTCTCTCTCTCTCTCTCTCTCTTCTCCTCTCTCTCTCTCCTCTCTCTTCTCTCTCTCTCTCTCTTTCTCTCTCTCTTTCTCTCTCTCTCTCTTGCTCTCTCTCTTTCTCGCTCTCATGCAAACTTATGCCTATACTTACAGAAATATGACGTGGTTTATTGATGTTTCATAAGCGTCTTGTCATCTGTTGTTTTTTTATCAATTTTATTTACTTAATTTCGCTAATCTAATTCTTGCATCACAGTTATATAAAGTAAAATAAAGTAGAATATGTGTGTGATATAAGTATATAATATTACACATTATTTGTCACACATACATTTTGTTTAATTAGCAACGAAATCAATTTTCAGTCATTTCACTGATTTACATATATCTTCTACAGCTTCGATATGAAGTTTAATTAGATTAACTGCAATAAGTTGCTGAAAAGTAAGCAACACTTTGAAATATTTCCGTTTCATGCTATGACTGTGTTGTTGAGGTACATACGTACTTCAGTGTTAAAAGATAGGCAGAGTTTACGTTTCTTTTGTACAGATTACAATATCAGACAAATCAGCATGTGTTTTCAGCACCCTACATTTTGCTATTTAGGGCAAAGTATATCATTCTCATACCTTGATTGTCGTATAATGAAAATGTAAAGAAAAAATGTAAATCGGAATAGCAAGACGCATGTTGTCGGATTAGAAATTGACAGAGAGTTTAATCTATTTCGTTTCGGATACCTTTTATCTAAAATACAGCGTATGAAATTCATACACCGACTCAATTCCTAATTTGTGAATTGAACTGTCCTATTGCTACCTGTAGGTAGGGTTCTGAGAACATAAGGTTATTATTGAAAAGAATGTGAACTCCGCTTTTAAGAAATTAGAGTATTGACTCTTGCAATTAATGTAGCACTAGTGATGAAATACAAAATACCTACTTGTAGCTATTGCATTATCCAATAAGTGATTCATCTACTTGTAGCTATTGCATTATCCAATAAGTGATTCATGCCCTCAGACTAAATTATGAATTAAAATCAATAAAATAGACAAAGTTATTTCCTTTGACAAATGGGAAATATGAACATTATAACTTAGAATAAATTTCGCTCGGTGAAACCTGAGATTTCTAACCCTCATAGAACATCATTGTACTCAATTATAAATGTGTGGACTTATTTCTAAATGAAGTGATATCTATAAATTCAGTTACTTCAACATGAACAATTATTCAGTTCAAATTCATTGTGATTCCTTTAAAATGACAATTGATTAATATCATTTTGTCTAGTTTATTGTACGGTTCACAATATTTGCCATAGTGTGCTTATACTCACATGTAGACAGGCGCCACAAGACAGGAAGATGCTGCTAATAATTCCAGAAATGAAATTTATGAATGAAAAAGGCTCAAAACTATTTTCAATGTAATATCATATATATAATTTCTGATAAAAAAAAAACAACGATTAACATTGTTTTTATATTGAACATTGTTTAACACATACAAGAGGGTAAGGTAAAGTTCTTGGCTTTCGGTAAAAGAAAATAGAGGAAGAGCAGTTAATTATGATTTCATTCACTCTGAGATTCACACACAGCGGTCCTTCAATTTGTCTAGTGCCTGTAAAACAACTCGAAAGGTTGGGACACTAGCCACGCGTTTCGCGATACCCTTAAAGCGAAGAACTTTTCAGCAGCCCCTCGTATATTCTTTCGTTAATTACAATGCAAATATACTTTTAGAAGAACCACTACTGTGAAGCATTACCTGCAGTGGATATATGTCGTAGAACTGAAAGCACACACACACACACACACACACACACACACACACACACACACACATACACACACACACATACACACACACACACACACACACACACACACACACACACATATATATATATATATATATATATATATATATATATATATGTATATATATATATATATATATATATATATATATACATATATATAAAAATTGTTTCATTCTTTCCTTCTTTCTGTCAGCCCTTTCACACTTCGTTCATTCCACTCTTCATTCTTTCGTTCCCCCTCTCTCACATTTCCTGACCTTCTCTTCATGCCCACTTTCCCTCTTTCACTTCACTGTGTCTCTTTCATTTTTTCTTGCCCCTCCTTAATTCTTCTATCCCTCTGCCTCTACCGCTCTCTCTTCTCTCCCCAAGTGACTGGTGTTCGGCCCGGCCTGACCTTTCTTTCTTTGTTCGACTACTGTCTGTGCAACATCTATATTCCTTCTTGTGCCTGTTAAATCTTATGCCCCTGCCGTAAGGCTTTACGTCCACACACGCCAGCTTAATTTATACATAAATATCAGTACGCCTGGCACACCGTGATGTTTAAGAGCAAGCGGATTGATCAAAATGGTATTCTCAAAATTCAGCTGATTGATGCGTCTTATGAGGTACAAAAGTTCTCAAGAACTCAACTGTCAGTTAAACACATCTGAAATCTGATGAGTACACTATGTATGAAAGAGCTAATTTTGTTAAAATACCATAATAAAAAAAATGTGAAACAAGACTATGTTTTAACTTTATTGAACTGATATATTATTCTATGCACAAATTCGAAGCAATATATATATATATATATATATATATATATATATATATATATAGAGAGAGAGAGAGAGAGAGAGAGAGGAGAGAGAGAGAGAGAGAGAGAGAGAGAGGGAGAGAGAGGAGAGGGAGAGAGGAGAGAGAGGGAGAGAGAGAGAGGGAGAGAGAGAGAGGGAGAGAGAGAGAGGGAGAGAGAGAGAGGGAGAGAGAGAGAGGGAGAGAGAGAGAGGGAGAGAGAGAGAGGGATATAGATATATACACAAAGACACTCATCTACACAACTACATATGCACACACATTCGCATATATGTGTGTATACATACATAGAAAGTGAGTGAGAGAGAGAGAGAGACAGAAAGAGAGAGCAGGAGGTAGGTTGGTAGAAAAGGATGTGAAAATGTTGTTGAATACAAATTGTTTGCAACTAAATTAGATGAGAATGACTTGAATCTCTCTTCAGTCCAGATAGAACAGATAGGTAATGTCCGTTTCCGATGGAGTTCACCGAGGGCATTATCAAATGTGTCGTGTGTCTCTATCACGGTAATTTGTAATTTGAAAGAATTAATGTTAATATTCTTGATATTTATGCAGAACAATGTGTTCTCGTGTCGGATAGCTTGCGTGTTTGCGAAAACTAGGTAAGAGAACGAACACAATTCTATAGATGAAGTAAAAAGCGTGAAATGGCGTAGATAATTAAAAAATAAATCGGTGTCAGAAAGATCTAAATATATATTTGATGTCATTTTATAAGTAAGCGCATAAACTGAGTTATATTTCCGGCATGTGATTTTAGGTATTATTATTACTGCAGTGTTAATAAATGCATCTGTATTAATGTTAGTACTGCGATCAATTCATTTTCCCAGAAAGATTACACATTAAGTTTCAAGAAATTATGTATTTCTCATATATATGGAAAATAACAGACATATATGCATACGTCTATACATACATAGACATATATACATGTGTGAATGTGTGTGTGTGTGTATGTGTGTGTGCAGATGTGTGCAGGTGTGTGCATGTGTATAACTTACTAATTTAATTTTGATTTTGAATGTCAGGTTTTATTGTTGGTCACATAAGGTTGTGCGCTCGCAGGCATGTGCATTCAGCTAAAATCATATTTGCATTACCTAGAGATGTATTCATTCATATCTTCCAGAAATTGCTTCGTATGTATGAATGATTACTTTTACACAATCCTCATCATCATCCTTAGTGTTTCGTAAACTAATGTGTTAACTTCTGCTATCTCATGTCTTCGTAAATCTGTTATATAAAGTTCAGTTATATCTTATGACGAATAAACTAGTTTTGACATTTACCTTTATACCATTAAGTGTAAAATCGAAGCCTATATGCTGATGTGCATTTGTGTTGAGTCTATTAACTGCTTGCATAATATACAACCATCATTGACCAATGTCCTCCAAATCAGTTATAATTATGGCAAAATTTCAAGTAAGTAAATTTATTCCTTGCACTTTTCTCACTATATTTCAAAATGCCATCCACAACCAATTCTAGCAAAAGCTGCTTTTCATATACAATGTACATAATCTCGAAAATCATTTATTGTTGTCTATATTAGTACATTTATATTGTAAATCATTTATATGGTCGAAATTTAGAAATTTAATGAGAAAACAGAGTTAATGGATTTTAAATCTTGAAAAAGTACAATAATTTCATACACATATACCAGAAGCTATATTCTGCCGATCCGAAACAAACCAATGCCAGAGGAAAAGAAAGCAAAAGGAAGAGAAGGGAAAGGAATAGAAACGAAAAAGGAAAAGGGGGGAGGAATTTCGTCAATGTGATAATTTTTATAGACATAAATCATTTAATTTTAGCCACCAACATTAGCCTATTGTTAGCTCTTACAACGAATGAATAATATTGACATCCAGTAAAGAAATGTAATACCTACATCCTCTTTATGATCAGTGGCCGGCTATAGTTGATTACTTTATTTTGAAAAAAGAATATCAGAAGTTAGATTTCGTTTATACTTACATGAATTTGTAGCAAAGAAATAGATTTTGCTACTTAAGCATTAAAATAATTAATGGTAACTTAGTTACCATTGATATATTTGTTGATATATTTGCAAATTTGACATTTTCTCCAAAATATATTAATATTCGCTAACAGCCTGCCACTGACCATATATATGTGTGTGCATATGTATGTGTGTATGTAAGTATATATATTCAATACTATGTATGAAAGTATATATATTCAATATGACCCTACAGACTTTTAATATTCTCCCAAAGAGCCTGTGGGACCTACGCAAAGTGTCGATAGGTGTTTTCAAATGAAAACCCAATCTCTTCCTGTCGAGAGTACCATATGAACATGCATCCTGGCAACAGGTGCAAATGAGGGTAGCGACAACATGCTCCCTTATTTACCACATGCCACATATTAGAGGAGGCTCTCAATAATAACAGTGTAGCAAAAGGGTGGTGCCCTAGCATGGCCACAGCTTTGACCTGAAATTGATAAAATTACAAATATATATATATATATATATATATTATTATATATAATTATATATCTTTTCCAATAATTATGCTTATATGAATATATCTTCTAGACTCTATATTTTGGTTGCATAATCATATTATGTTCTTTCGAACTTGTATACACATACACATTTATGGAATAAAAAAATCTATTCGATTACCTTAATTTATTTCAAAGTATAAAGGAAAGTTTAAAAAAATATATTTCCTACTCCACCATAAATCCTTAGCATATTATATAGATATGGATATTATATAATAAAATGGCCAGTGATTATTTTCAATTAAAATATATTTAGATTAATATGATTGGAGATCCATAACAATATTTTATGACCATTGTAAATTTTCTTTATTTAATTATTTTATCCATTTGAATTCTGTTGTTATGTCCCATTTTATTATTTTCTTTCTAGATAGACAGATAGAAGATAGATAGATAGATAGATAGATAGATAGATAGATAGATAGAGAGATAGATAGATCCACATGCACACAGTTTTATGCAGAACATACACACACATACACACACACACCAACACGCACACACACATATATATCCATACACAAATACATGCGCGCGCACCCACACGCATGCTTTTGCGTTTATATGTGTGGGTGTGAATATGTATGAAGGAGTAAGTGCGTGCGTGTGTCTGTCACTGTGTCTATGTGATGTCGGTCTATCTCGGAATCGATGTAGCTTCTACGGGTTCACAACAACAGGTTTTCGGCTTTGGTTGAACATTTTATTCTTATTGTCTTTATACTGCCTTTCGCATAACATATAAAATTACTATTGCGGCGTTATTGCCTTTTCTGTTCATTTAAAAAAAACAAAATTCTTTCAATTGACTCTTGTGATATTGAGATAAAATATGAGCTAAAGAATCACTTTGATATATATTAAATGAATCATAGTTTCAAGTGCCAGAATAATAAAAAACAATATGTTCATTTCCCTGGAAGTCAAAATGAAACTAATGAATGAATATCAAAAGTGAAAGAGTTCAATAGTACAGGAGTTACTGATGAGCCACTTTACAGTTAATAACTCATAACACAATTGGAAGAAACACAAAAATGCTTTGCCATTACAATCAACTCTAATTCCAATGGTTTCAAACAACCATTATTGCAGATATGTTGTAACACGATAAATGAAAAATAACACAAAAACCTTCATTACTTTGGATACAAGAAAAACTGGGGTCTAGTTGGTTTGGCTGCCAGCATTTCAAACATTATATCGAGAATTTAAAAAATTGCCACAATAATATACTTTTCCATGCTGAATTGTTGGAGTTACTTCCCTTTTTCCAGAAAAAAGTTATAAAGGTTTAAATTTTGATCATTTCCACCCACTCAAGAAACAGGATTTGAAAGCTGTCATTTTGTGCGTGGCTGTACATTTTGTCGTCAGCATCCTGAAAATAACACGTGTTCTCAATATTTGTCAACAACGCGTGTTTTTTAGTTTGACACATTCAATATGTATTTCATGCGATAGACGAACATTATTTAGTTGTTATTTTTAGCACCCCTCATAACCACCTTAATTACAAAAAGAAACGAGTAAACATGTAGTTCTAAGCATTCAATATGCATTTAATGCAAATGCAGTAACGTGTACATGCGACAAACACATTACAATTGCCCACCACAAGTGGTTGCAATACAGTTTTAACAGAAAGAATTAGATGCAAGCTGGCAGTTAATTTTCTTTCATGCAAATAAATGTTTATGTTATTATTACTATTATACCAGGACTTACAAATATATATAACATACAGAAAATTGCACTATTGGGCACTGCACACGTCCTACGCCAAACGATTTCAATACAGTAGCCATAAGAGCATCACAGCAAAGCACATCACATACCCAAGGCACACAGAGCTGCACTCGGTATTGAAATGAAAGCACGTTATAAAAATAAAACTACTGAATAATAATAATAATAATAATAATAATAATAATAATAATAATAATAATAATAATAATAATAATAATAATAATAATAGTAATAATAATAATAATAATAATAATAATAATAACAAATGCCCGGATGCAGTACCTTATGCCCGGATGCAGTACCAGACAGTGACTCTCATGGTTTCTGATCTTAATTGATTGGAAGTGTTATCATGTACATTGTTTTGTCTTGGTATAAAAGATGGGCTACAGCAAATATTCTGCTCAATACCACAGATTTGCTCGTCAGTTGTTTGACCTTAACTAGTTGAGCATGTCCCTTGAGGGCTGACGATATGTGCATCTCTGATCATGAGCAGAAGTAGTGGGGGAGCATCATAGCCATGTGTTGAGAGGAATTCTTTGGGGTTTGAATAATTCATCTTTGGAAACATAGGTGTTTTGCTGAACATCCTTAAACAAGCCTTATTCAGGGACCTTTTAATCGGGATGGGCTACTCGACCTGAAGAAAATTCTAACTGGGCCCCACCTGCGAGGTCATGCGCTGTTTATCTTGATATGAGATCCCCGTGTCGTGCACATATGGTTGTGATGCATGTGCCTGGTGTACCCTTATCAGACAGGTAGTCATGATGGGTATAATGGGCTTCGTATATTTTACCCCAGTGTCACTTTGATGGCATGCACTGCTCTCTCACTCAATAATAATAATGATAACTTTATGCTAAAGATGAATGAAGCACAAGTTCCCTCGTTGATAGAGTACTGATATCAGAATGGAGTTTGGACTGTGAAAGTGTGGTGTGTTAGTCTTGAAGGGAGGCAAAATCAAATGTATGGACGGGCTATCGATACCGTCGGGTAAGGTTATGAACCAGATAGAAGAGACGGGCTATAAGTACTTGGGGATATTGGAAATAGATAAATTAATGTTGAAAGAAATGACAGAAAAATTTAAGGTGGAGTACTTGAACAGACTAAGACTGATACTTAAGTCGAAATTAAACGGACGGAATAAGATTGACACACACATATATACATACGGACATATATATATATATATATATATATATATATATATATATATATATATATATATATATATATATATATATATATATATATCATGTGTGTATGTATACCTTGTAGATATATGTGTATATGTATATATCTGTATCACTGTATCACTCTCTCTCTCTCTCTTTCTATATGTGTGAATATATATATATATAGATATAGATATAGATATATATATATATATGCATGTGCGTGTTTGCGTGTGTGTGTATGTCAGTGAGTGATTGAGTGTGTGTGTATGCGCGCGCGCAAGTGTGTGTGTGTGTACATAATCATTTGTGTCAAAGAAACGAGCGAGTGGACAGTACATGTAGTAGACTGTACGATTTATTGAAATTGAACTGTTATCTCCTGATTCGATTTTCACGTCACAGCAATTTTCAAACGACAAAATTTAATAACTGATTATGCAGTATATGTTTTGATTCACTTCACGTTTCTGCAGTGTCTTCATTTTGACAGCTTGTCGGCTCACATTTTGCGTTAGCTGTTAGGCTGTTATTTTCCGGCTTTGTTTTTTCTTGATATTATTTTTTCATGGATTTCCAGATCATGAAACGGGGTTTTAATGTGTTTATTACTTTCTATCTACTGCAAATCTCTGGAAATTGAATGAAGGATGCATATATATTTTAGATATAATCTGTTTTGGTATACATCGTATTACGCTTCTGAATATTGATGTCTCGGAGGGATGTTTTTTTGGGGAAATTTCTGCTGCAGTTAAAGTTAACCGCAGTTGTTAATTTGTAAGAAGCCTAAGTGTAAAACTGATTACACTCATACATAAAATACCTCATTTTACGAAAGTAATACGTTGCTGAACATCTGGCCATAACGTGAAATCCCTTCAGGCAAAATAAATTTTCGCAATGACTTTTATGTTATCAAGTAAGATTGGGTTCCTTCGGACTTTTTCGAAAAGACAATAGCAAGAAAGCTACATAATATAAGTAACACGATCACCTTTTACCTGAAAATAATCTCTTAATATGCACAGAATAATTTAGATACATAAAAGCACATAAACATTTTGATAGGAATACGCTGAGGAAAAAAAAACGAAACATAATATCTTAAGAGTACGTACTTACCACAAAAGATGTTTACAAGTCTATCATGGGTTGTGTTGGAATGCGCATTACTAGGATTATCACGGATAGCGATTCCTCTCTTATAGTTCATTATCACGAACAACAGCTTGGGGGATGAATAATGTATCCTAACTTATTTGTTGCTTATGACACATCATTTCTTTGTACAGTCAGTGTAGGAACTGAATTCATTGTAAACTTCTCATATAATTTATGCTACGTTCACAATTAAGATTATTATCTGCAAAAATATACAGACATTCCTCTTTAAGGAATTACCATCGTGTTTATTGACACATTACTCCGACGATTCGGACCCTTGATCCATAATCTCTATACCCCACAGGAGTGGTTCCATTTTAAATATTACATTGCATCTATGAAATGATAAAATCTGGGCAATTGATAGCGTAGGTTTAAATATATACTTTGATCTTCCCTAAAACGCAAGTGGCCATTGATCTTAAGACGTAATTGTAGTTTTAAATTGTTAACAATTGAAAACTGTACTCTCCGGATTTCCGTGAAAACGAAATTAGAGACCGCATCCTGAAATTAATGGTCATATAATACAATTTTCGTAAGCAGAAGGTAGCCGTTATGCGGGTGCTGCCTGTATTACACTATAGAGAAAATTCTGCTATAGAACACTTCACACTACAAACAAAACACCACGATCAAGGAATAAAATTAGCAACCCATTAAGAAACGTGAATGGCAAATCAATCATCAAACATAAATACATATGCACATATACACACACATGCACACACGCGCACGCATACGCACACATACACATACATACACACATGCTCGCTTACACATACACATAGATGCTCGCTCAAACACACACACGCGCGCGTGCACACACACATACATGCGCGCACAGAACGGGCTATGCCTGGACCAATAAATGTGAAATATTACACGACACCGAGTTGTCATAGGAACTAGACATTCGCGCTGATCTGAAACTCAATGAGATAAATAATCAGTTAAAATATGCTCCGTGTGAATGACTTTGCGTTTGTGCTTGTGTGTGTGTGTGTGTGTGTGTGTTTGTGTGTGTGTGTGTGTGTGTGTGTGTGTGTGTGTGTGTTTTAGTAACAATAGTATTGTGAATGACTTCCAACGTCGACCTGCTAAGCCATCATCAGACTGATGGTGCATTAGAGTTGAAATTGGCTTTATGGAGTCTCTGTTAAGTTACAAGTCTCTGTCGTGAGTGGAGTTCAGTTAAATGATAATTAGGTTGTAAGATGAGTTGTGATAGATTTATTTGAAGTTGTTTTATTGTTCACAATTCAATCACGCATATGAAAATGTAAACGAGTATGTCTATTTAAATGTGATAGCTTCATGTCATGGGTTTATTGTTTAGAGCAGGGATGTCCAACCGTTTTTCCTAGTGAGACAAATTATAAATTTAAGTATATTCACGCGGCCACAAAGGTACTTCGATATAAACTTTTAAAAAGTTCAAAATAGAGTGAATAAAATTTATTAATAACACATATTTATACAAAATAATGTGCTATTGAATATAAAAATGAAATTACACTTACACAAAATAAAATAATGTGATTTTTGGCATTGCTTTCCTTTAATTATTTTCCCAACATCTGCTTTTATGGTACTATTCT
This sequence comes from Octopus bimaculoides, assembly GCF_046866305.1. Lineage (NCBI taxonomy): Eukaryota > Metazoa > Mollusca > Cephalopoda > Octopoda > Octopodidae > Octopus > Octopus bimaculoides. The sequence continues at coordinate 147,695,067 of NC_142929.1, read as the reverse complement.
TTACTCGAAGAATTTTAGTTAAATGGCATTCACTCAGCCAATTTCTTTCAGATGTTTTTCTTACGCGAAAGGAATTGTTCACAGCAGTATGTACAACCACACATGCACAATAGTTTTCCAGTTATATTGGCAATTTAATCAAATTCATTGAAAGAATGCAATTCCCTGTAAAAGTCAAGAAGGGCATGTTCTCTATGATAAGTTCTCAAAGATTCTCTAGTTTGAAGCTCAATGAGTTCTAGTTGATATTTGGCTAGTGCTTCCTCATAATAAATGAAAATGGATCATTCAACAATTTTAGTTCAGTTTATATCTTTCTGAAGTCAGAAAATCTGGTTGTAGAATCTTCTTTTTCAAAGTTGCCAGGAAATTCTTCTTGTCGTTTAGATAAAATCTGAAAATGTACAATTTCTCCAACCTTCAATTGTATTATGAAAAGTTCTAATTGTTTAGAAAAACTTGTTATTTGTTCAAACTTTGAACACATAACTAGTATTTTCCTTGTAAATGCAAATTAAGTTCAGCTAACATTCCAGTGAGAACAGATCATTCAACAATTCTTCGTTTGCTAAAACATCTACAATTTGCTTTTTGTTTTACATGAACTATTTTATTTCGGACAACAATAATTGAAATCTATTCAAAGTTGCTGCTTGACTTAGCCATCTGATTTTGAGATATAAATAAAGTTTTCATACTCACTGCCAACTTCTACCAAGTATCCTTTGAATGTACGATGGTGCAAGTCCCGAGATCTGATACAATTAACAATGTTCACAATATCTGTCATCAAGTGTTCCATAATTAATTTTTGAGCACATAATCGCTTGGAATTTGAGCACATAATTGATGAATCAAGCAATGATACTTAAGTATATCATGATCAACCATTTCTTTGAATAAATAATAAACCCATTATTTTTACCAGTTAATGCAGGAGCTCCATCAGTTATGATCGAATTGATTTTATTTCTATCAACATTGAACTTTTCTAATGATATATGAACATGCTCAATTATATCTCTGCCAGTTGTTGTACCCTTCATAGGACACAGGTCCAACATTTCTTCAATGATATTAAAACTGAAATTAATTCCTCTGATGAAAATAACCAATTGCGCAGTGTCATTTTCATCAGTACTTTCGTACAATGATAAACTGTAATGAACGCATTTAGATATTTGAGTCTGCAATATACCCACAATACTGTCAGCTAAGTCATCAATTCTTCTACCAATTGTCTGATGCGACAGACATTTTTCATTGAATAAGTTCACCTTCTCGGGACAGTAATCACCAAAAGCAATTACAATACATTCATTAATTCGCCATCTATCAATAGCTTACCCTTCTGAGCCAATTTTTCAGCTATTAAATAACTAACGTTTGTACATGTACCAGTTTCCCAACATGCCTTTTGAAATTGTTTTCTTGTGAACTAAGCTTCTTCAATTCATCTATTTTCATTTTCCTTCTTTCTTCGTTTAATTCATTATATTGTAACTCATGTTTGGCAGCATAATGACGTTTAATTTCTTCGTTTAATTCATTATATTGTAACTCATGTTTGGCAGCATAATGACGCTTAATTTTGTTTTCTTTGCATACAATTTTATCATTACATAAGAGGCAAATAATATTATTGCATGTTTCAACTATGAGATATTTTTCTATCCTTAGGTTATTGAATTTTCTCTTTTCTTCTGATATTTTTCTCTTCTTAGTATCAGATGTCATGATCAAATAATGGGCTATTAAAATTATCAATTAAAACCATTACGTAATCATGCTGATATTAATATTCCGTAAATCAGAAACAAATAAAGAACAAATAATCTCTTCCGCATAAAGCATTATTATTGGGCTTAGGCTTGACTAGAAACACTGAAGTACCACTGAAGTCATTATCACTTGACATTGTAAACAAGGTTAGGAAATAACACAATCAATATTGATCCGACCGCAAAAGATTTGAAACTGAAACAATGGCTGTTAATTATGCATCAACGACGTAGAGTCAGTCATTCTACGTTATAAGCTCCATGGCCTCCCTCAGTTTACTTCCCTCTATTGAGATTTTCATTGGTCCGTTCAAAATAGCACACTCCGAGAATAATTTTCTCATCATACATTATCAAAGTAAATGAAATTATAACAAGAAAATAACACATATTGGGCCGCGGGTAAGACATTCCTCGTTTAGATGTCCATATAAAATTATAGATAGGTGAAAAGGTCAGTTGTTCAGCAGATGTGTCACTAGGTTTAATTGTTGTTGATTTTATTAATAGGAGATTTAACCTTTTCTTCTGCAAATACGAAGGTTATAGTTCAGTTCAACATTTAAACCTTTGTAATTAGATTTTGCCAGTTTTTATGGAGATGTTTAGCTATCACAAAAGAACGTTAGTTAGTAAAAAGGTTAGTTGGTCAGCAGATTTCTGTACTCCTTGTTGGTGTAATTTATGGGATTTAACATGTTTGTTTGGGAAGGATGGAAGATGATCAGTCAAGTACTTTGAAATAGTTACAAGAATGAACGGACGGTGTCAAAAGCAATGAATCTGTTGATAAAGAGATTTTTAATTATTTAGGACATTTTTTTTTTAAAGTAAGAGATTAAAAGTTAGGGGATTGCCGTTCTATTTTAGGGCAACCAACAACAAATTTGTGACCAGATGCGCATGTGTATTTTTCAGGCGATGCGCTTTCTGAGATTATAAGGAGGTGCGGCGTCATCGTGTGTGTTTACGTATCTATGCAAATCTGGTGCCGTTAATTATTGAGAATACTAAACACGGGCAAGCGCGCGTGTCACTGCATGTGTGCTAGGCAAACTTTTGATATGGTGGTAATACTACCATATGAACAATTTTGCGAATAACTGTGAATAAATTAGAGATGGAAACGTCCGATTTTTTAAAATTCAATAGCAGATATCCAAGAATTTAAGAATCTGAAATCTTTGAATGCAATCCACGCTTGTGGATTCTATCTGTCTCTCTCTCGCTCTCCCTCCTTTACTCTCTCTCTCTGGTTGCTCACACGTGACCATCGTCCATCTTTGTTTTCCTCATGTGATCATCTTTCTTTTCCTTCAGTGCTGTCGTAGAGACTGCACGTATCCTATCTGCCTCTCTATTCTATCTTTTCTCTTGTCAAAGACAATATTTCTCCAGCGTTCGCTATTTTACCTCGTCTGCTTGTTTTCGTTCGGTTTCCTAGAACGTCTCCACTGTCTTGTTTTTGTTCCCAAATTTGATCCTACGTAAATCCCAAATTTTATTTCTGCTTTTGCCTGAGCAACTGCCTTTGAAGTCTCATATTGCTGTTCAATGCTCGAAATGAGGAGTAGATGGACAGCTGACACCTGATGAATGGTCGTTCTTTATGTTATTTGTCCTGTTTTCCATTTGTTTCTCTCGTTATTTCCGTACTCAACTCATTTCTTTTCGTATTTCATGTTGTTTACGGTTTGTGACGTCCTGTACCCATATATGCCTATATATATATGTGTGTGTATGTGTATGTACGTATATATAAAAAAATGACTTAATATACATAGCAGAAGAGAGAGAAAATCCACTCAAATGGCGGTATTTGTGTTTTGAAAATATATTTTTTTCTTGAAGATTTGTTTATATTCGCAGTGTTGTCTATTATGTTTGTGATCATGTGAAAATAGTAACTCTAGTTTATATGTTATTAGTTCATCTCTCAACATATTAGAATTAAGTCGGTTCAATATATAAAGTATATCCTGAATAGAATAATAATTTTGGGAAAATAACTAAGTTTTACATATAAAAAACAGGAATACATAGTGTTCGCCCATCTTTGTGCGACGAAGTGAAGACCACTTAAATAAAGTTATTTTGATTACTTAAGTTTAATGAAATATATTTTTGTTCGCTTTTTTGATTTTTTTTTAGTTCATTAATATCATTAAAGTTTCAACCATATATGTCATTTCTGTAATTTTTCTTTCTGAATTCTCTTGATAAAAAAAGTCCAAACAAGAGATTCTAAATATGTTATTGAATTCATTTACATGCATTCAGATCTCTCATGTTTTCTTACAACGTTTTTTTTTTTAATAACTTACAGAATATGTCTGTCCTTGTTACGAGTGATAATAGTCATGCACAGATAATATGTATGTATATATGCACATATTTACATATTAATACACACACACAAACACACACACACACACACACACACACACACACACACAAACATACACACACAGAAACATACACACACACACACACACACACACACACACACTGATATTGGTAAATGTACACATACATTTAGACATACGTTCAAACATGTAATGTTTGTACGTTCGATTGTTTTATAACGTAAACGGAAAATTGGAAAGTATCATTACATTAATGACCACATTTTGAATTTCACAACCGGAAATGTATAATTTAATGAATTGTTTATTTCCATAAATTGATTCTTTACTTCCCGTGCGTTATTACGTTATCAGAGATAATCAAAACACATTGATTTATAATAAACTTGAAATATACATAGATCATGAGTTAGTTAATTCATGTATTTAGTAATATTTTATTTGTCTTTTCTTTCTACAAATATTCTGTAATTGATAGCTTCGGAAATTATATATTCATATTATATTCCTGTAACGCAAACCTATCTATTTACCTTCCTTTTATTGAATAGTGATTCGTGCTTTATTCTTTCCATTCTAACCCATGTACTCTGGTTTGAATATCAGGTTATTTTTCAGATTTTACATAAAATCCGCATTGGTTCCATTCCATTGAAATTAAATAATTTGAAAGGAGACTAAGTTTTTCAATATCCAGTGATATTTTATGGATATATATTTGTAGCTGTTTATAATACTTTGGATAAACAAATTAGAATATATGATTCAAACTGCATGTTTAATCAATTGATGATTAGCACTTTACATTAAAATCTCCTTCAGTCACAGCAGATATTTTGTGATCGCGCATCCTATTACAGAATTATTATAAATTGATATACGTCTATTTTAAACTCCTTAATTATATTGTAGAGTAACTACCGAGAAGCTCAGATTGTAGCTTTGATAATTTTAGAAATAATTAAAATATATTTAATACAAAGATCATTATAAATGACGTCTGTTCCATTGATGTTTCTCGCCAAACATTAACCAACTGCAGAGAAGGAAATAATACTTCATCTTAATTTTGAGAAACTTAAGAGTAAAGCACCAATTTTTCGCTTTATTGTTACTGATAATGAAGTTATGATATATAAGTGCAATATATGTGTAAGAATTTTCATCATTAGCGAAGGGAGAACATTGAGATTATACTCTAGCATAGAAGAATCGTGTATATCAAATCGTCGATGGAACGATATTTTTAGGTTTTAAAACGTAATTTTTTTCCTAATAAATTTATTTTACCATCCCCAGCTGCATACAGAAGATACTTAATGTTTGATTTTGAACTATATCAATCCTTTTTATGAAACACATGTCATGTCACAAAGTTTTCATGCTATTCTTAGATTTTGAGTACCCGTAGCGATTTCCTCCTTTCCACGATTAAAACACTGGTATAATTATTCAACGTATATTTGTCTTTAGCGTGTGCAATATTTGATTGCTCTTCATTATTTACTTACGACATGGATTCAACTGAAGTTGTAAAAAGGTATTATCTAAAAAAAAAAAGAAAGGCGAATACATTATAGAAACAGCTATTCCGGTAAATCTGGGAAGCTGTATATTTCGCTGAAAAGTCTTTCTTAAGTGTATGGTGACCTACAACATCCAAAAGTTTCACCCGTTGCTTTAAATGCTATCACTAACTTAAATATTGCAAAACATGTATATATATATATATATATATATATATATATATATATATATATGTATATATACATATATATACATACACACACACACACACACACACACACGCACGCACACACGCACACATATATATAAATATACATATTCTTGTTTTCATGTTGGGAGCATCAATACGCCAATAATAAACACACAGACCGGTTCAATATTACTTCTTTATTGTTAGTCAGTCACTTTAATTTCTAACCAACTTATCGATAGTGTGTTTATACCGTTCGTTGAAAATCAATTGTTTGTTGGTTTGTAAGTCTCCTTCCGATGCTATTAGCGAACTCATCAATTTTTGTAATTGTTTTAAGTAACAACCATATATGGATTTTCAGACCTACTATTGTTGACTTAATAAAATATTAGCCTTTACTGATGGCGGGAAAGTTGCCTGAATCACTACTCGGTTAGTGCTAATTTCATTTGAGTACAATGGAGCAGTGCATGAAGTTACGTTCTCCATTATCTTCCTCAAAGGACACACTTTTCATCGTATTTGTAAAGACTTCTGAAATAATTTTTTGGTTAATCCTTCTTTGATTCGTGTTACCCAGATAGGTAAAACTCCCAAGTCATATATTATATTTGTATACAACACAAATCAGATATTGTCCCTCCATCTCTAACTCTCTCTGAAAAATTACTCAGATAATTATCAATGTTTAAAATTTATGCGCGAGTGTATCGCCCAAAAATAACTAATCACTCCTACGACTGCTACCACAATCAAAACACCAGGTATAATCACGACCACAAGAACTACAGTATCAGTAATAACTACAACAAAAGCAACATGAATACGTTCGACAACAAAACAGCATGTATCTTCAACAACAAAACAGCATCCATCTTTAGCAACAAATCAGCATCCATCTTCAACAAAACAATATCCATCTTCAACAACAAAACAACAGATAGGCTAAGTTCTCACTGTTCATATTGTATTTAGTGGAGATTTTCCTGTGTTTTATTTTCATATCTTTATTATTTATATTGTTTAGTCGTTGCTTTAGTTTTGTCCACTCATACTGTGCAATTTCTATCATCGTGCTTCATAATGCTATTTTCTTTTTTAAAGTAAAATGAGAGAGTAGGCTATGCAAAATGTAATGTTATTTGCGTAAACGGAAGTGTTTCTAGCATTACTTAATCTGGTTAGGCATTAGTAAATTTATTTCTGCATATCAATTTCTATTTACTAGCTTCACCATGAAGTCGTCTATTTCTCAGACAGTCCATCAATGATATAAATATGTAAAACAAAACCAAACCAAGCAATAACACTGTTAATTCGTCTACGCTCCGTTAAGGCATAGTTATTGTGGCGTGCCTTGTAGATTATGGTTAAATTTTAGGTAAAACCTTACGACACAGAGTGATGATACATATACATACTTATTGTGATACAAGCCACTTACAGGATGCTGGCACAGTCTGAAGGTTTACAAGGAAAACGGATAGATCTCATTCAAATAACAGATGTTAATACCAGAAGTACTTGGAGCATGAAAAATACTTACTTGTTGATCAAAGTTTGAATTATTATAATTTAGTTCACTTTGTTTATGCAAAACCATCCAAGTAGTAATCAACAACGACATCTTACTACGAAACAAAAACTAGGAATATTAAGCTTGCACATTCTAAAAATAATGATATCTATATGCAGTGAAATAAGGAAACACCTCGTAATCGCCAAATTTTCTAGATATATCACTTAAACCTACCTGAAGTCATCCTCCTTTGTCATATGGGAGAATTGCATATCTGACAAGGACGTTCTAAGGTACTGATAGCGATCTACCTAAATAAAGAAGGGAAAATTTGAGTAGAAATGTCTTTGATTATAAGACTGCACATGTTTCCAAATTAGGGCCAAACTATGAATGAAGTAATTAATAAGGTTGGCTAGAAGTGGTTCAAAAAGAGGAGAAACTAATTGCTGCGCAGATGGGAAACCTCAACAGTTGATTCTTTCAAGCAAAATCGATACACTAAAATGTTTTAAAATTCAAACGTGCAACATATATGATTATGTTTTCCATTTTTGTAAATTAAAAAAAAAATGACAATTTATATTTGTATCGAAGTGATGCAAATTTTTGAAAATAAATGCAAACTAAAATTTCAATTATAAAAACAAAATTTGCCAAAAGGATATTTGAGATTGAAGCAATAATGTATATCTTTAGTATATAATTTGCCAGTGAAATGTATGTAACGAAATTAGAAAACAAGAAAAAATTGCTTCATTAATGAGTTTGGTGGGAAATAAATCAAAAATCAAAATTGCAGAAGTGAGAGATAATTTATTAAAATATGTCAAAGGGCACAGATAAAATGAGAAAAATATAAATCTCAAAAAGGGAAATAGAAAATAAAGGGCGTGAGAAAGAAAACTAAAGTAATTAGAAATAACGCAGTGATGATCAGTATTTCTACAACACACATAATACACACCCTTACACACACATATACATACACACACATTCACACACACACATATGAGAAGGTACCAACAAATATCAGAAACGTTCTCTGTGTGACAAACCCATTGTAGTTAAGGCTTCCGCCGCAAGAAGCCACTTGATGCGGCACTTAGAAAACAGTCTGCCGACCGGTGTCGTCAGTTACATTCGTACAGTCACACGGTGCCTCCTTGTTTTGCAGTGCTTCTCCCCTTTTCGTCAATTTTTGCGACGGCTGGCTGAAGGAACAGCGTGCTTCCGTAAAATTCTGTTTCTGCTGGAGAAAACGGCAACCAAAATAGTCCTCATGCTTCAAACAGCTTACAAGTACGGTGCCACGAGCAAAAGCACAAGTTTACGAATAGTTTTCATGCTTTAGGACTGTTTACTTGTCGCTTGAAGACCAATTTCGCTCAGGACGACTACCGCCCAAACGAATGAATGGAAACATCACGAAAATTCATGAACTGATCTTCAAGAACCATCACCGAACAAGTAATGGACTTGTTGATATAACTGGTGTGTCCTGGAGCTCCTGTCAAAGAATTCGAGTGAGGAGCTGCGAATGAAAAGTAATGCAGCAAAAGTTGTTTCTCACTTGCTCAAGGAAGATCAAAAGCAGTAAGCGCTGAATGCGTGTCGTGAACTGAAAGAACAGTTGGAAGCTGATCCTTTATTCAAAGGCGACGGAAGCTGGTGCTAGGACTACAGCCCGAAAACGAGGTAGCAATCAAGTTAATAGAAGTGTCACCACGCCAACAAAAAGCCCATCATGTGAAGTCCAATGCGAAGACGATGCTGATTTGTTTCATTGAGGCGAAGGGAATTGTCCACACAGAGTTTGTTCTGTAAGACAGACATTTTACTTGACAGTTCTGACGCATTTTGAGCATCGCAGTGAGGAGAAAATGCTCCAACCCATCGGAAAGTGGAGAGTGACGATAATGCGCCTGCGCACTGCATCTAAAGTGTGAGACAATGTTTTCACCAAAAATGGCATGAACTCGCTTACCCACCATCTTTATTCTTGCTCCCTACAACATCTTTTGCTTCCCCGAATGAAAAAGGTTCTTAAAGTAAAACGTTATGCAGATGTGGAAGAGGTGAAGAAAAAAACGACGGAGGCATTAAAAGGCATCGTTTCGCAGGAGCTACAACACTGCTTGGAACAGTGGAAAAAGCGAAAAAACTGATGCATAGCTACAAACGGAGAATACTGTGAGGGCGATATAAGTATAAACATGTAAAATTAGGTGAATAAAATGATATTGCAAAATTCCGGTTTCTTTCGGTACCCCTTCGTACCTTCGTATATAAATATATATGTATATATATGTGTGTGTGTGTGTGTGTGTGTGTGTGTGTGTGTGTGTGTACTTCACATCATAAGTATGCGTACATGCCTACATTTGTGATTGTGCAGTTCTGAGTGATCAAGTTTGTTTATGTATTCATACACATAGTTCCTTATATGTATGTATAGATAGATAGATACATACATACGTAGACAGTTATATCTATATCCTGTCTATCCATATATACCTCATTATTGATAGATATACATATGGAACTATACATCATCCTTATGCATTTAGCTACATATATAAGTAACACCATAGAACTACGTACAAGCGCCTATGTTATTTCTTTACTACCCACAAGGGGCTACACACAGAGGGGACAAACGGATTAAGTCGATTACATCGACCCCAGTGCGTAACTGGTACTTATTTAATCGACCCCGAAAGGATGAAAGGCAAAGTCGACCTAGGCGGAATTTGAACACAGAACATAGCGGCAGATGAAATACCGCTAAGCATTTCGCCCGGCGTGCTAACGTTTCTGCCAGCTCGCCGCCTATGTACAATAATATAACATACAGCCATACATCCACGCTAGAATCAAAGTAAAATACTAAACATTACAGTTTCCTCACCCTTAACATTTATAAGACACTCTAATATGTATTTCTAGAAAGACATCTAATGCTACACTCACAAATTCATCTTCCGTCTGTCCTATGCTTAAAGACAAACTGATTTATTTAAAAACAATCCTTTGTTAACCCTAAAACAAACCAAACGCCAATTTTCTATACCAAGAATACCGTGACCTCAATTTGACACATCTGTCTACACTTTTGCTTGTACTAGTAAACACAAAATTCCCACATGTAACACAAATAAGTCTCCTAAGAAAAAATTTATGTCAACCCTAAAATCACAAACACATATTTCATGCTATCCTTCTCTATCCCCACTTACAAACAAGTTCTTACCCGGTCTATATCTATCCCACATTTGATTATCATTCACATAGTCTCAGATTCCTCTCCAAAATCTGTTGATTATTTGAAATCAGAAAGAAGCTAAGAACATATTGATGAAAGTGGGGAAGTTGAATCATGGAAAATTCACTATCAAACATTTCATTGTAAACTTTATATATGTATATATGTATGTGCATATGAATGAATATATGTATGTCATTGTTCAGTTTCATTTCAAGATTTCTCGCCAATAGAGAAAGAGCCGGTTTCTAACCTAGATTCAAGGCTCCTTAATTGGAATTTCAACATAAAAAACTGGGTATGTTTGTATGTATGAATGTATGTATGTATGTATATATGTATGTATGTATGTATGTATGTATGTATGTATGTATGTATATATGTATGTATGTATGTATGTATGTATGTATGTATATGTGCAGATTTATATGTTTTGCCTTATGTATGTATTCTCAGGCATATAGTTGTATATCTAGACATGTTCATATATATTTAAATGATAAACTTCTGGAACGTTTTACAGATTTTTACAGTTCCAGTGATGCATTGGATCTGTTGTATTCGAATTAGCTTTCTACTTTCTGGTTTTGAGAAGCCTAATTTCTCAAGTATGGTATTTAGGTACTGTGGTATTTAGGCCCCTATAATTACAGCTATAGACCTGAACTTGTAATCGGGATAGAGTAACTGCAGATTTCTCAATAGCTCATCGCAGGTATTCTCTTTTTCACTGATTTTCAGCTTTATGTTAACATCCGCTGGGCAGCTAATTTCTACAACTGTACACAGTTTTTCACTGGGATATTCCATAAGTACTTCTTTTTATTATGAGTAGCTATGACTTCTACCATACTGAATGTATGTATGTATGTATGTTTTCATGGATGTATGTAAGCTTAATCAATATGTATTCGTTATGCGTGCGTATGTGAGTCTAACTTGGGAGATGTCTATGTTACTCTTGGCTGCATCACAGATGGCGTTTCCGTCTATTTTGAGATGAGTCAGTTTTAAGTAATTGTGCTTGACCCTGACAAGATTTTGTATTGGGTCTCAGATGTCTTCCACTAATGACCTGTACCTATTAATACTTCTGGGTTAAATTTTTTGATTTATAGTTTGAAAACAACTTGTCGTACAATGTGTTTTCTGGTGTGTATTTGTATTTGTATAATACTGAATTAAAATTATGGCACAAGCTCAGCAATTTCGGGGGAAGAGAAAAGACGATTACATCGATCGAACTGCTCAACTGGTACTTATTTTATCAACCCTGAAAGGATGAAACACAAAGTCGACCTCGACGGAATTTGCAAACGATTCTGCCGGCTTTCTGCATTATGTATCTATAATATTAACATAAAAAACTGGCTGGCTGTCCTTACGTCCATTCAATTTCCAATGTATCACAAGCAGAACACCAGTTCCAGATATAAATTACATATGTGTATGAATGAATCTTATATCACTAATGACAAAATAGTCTGAGTGCTTAACAAAATGCTTTACGATGTTTATTTTGGCCCCTTGTTTTCTAGATTCATATCCAGTAGAAATGAACATTATCTTCCGTCAGTCCAAAATCGTTATATGTATTGCTAGTCTAGCTTTAGGGACGGTGGAGTTACAGCATTGGAACATACTTGTGTATCGGTCTTAATCCGTTTAATACATCAATTAGACATAATAAGTTTAGGTGAAATCTATTCTATTACAGGGTTTTTGCCAAATATATTTGAAGATATCTTTTTTTCCACAAATTCATACCTGTCACGAGCGCCCTGAAAACATGTTATGCACACCATATTTCTTCCTATAAGAAAATTCCTCAGCATCTTCGAAAACTGAAACATCCATCGCTTTATCATCTATTAAACAAGTAATATTTATTATACCTGTATACTCATCGAGGTCTCATGCCCTTCCTACATGATTTTGAAGTGAGTTTTCTTAATTCACTGCATTGTTTCAAACTATGAATAATCATGAAACTTTTTTCTGTCTGTGAAACACTAAGCCTGTTTACTTTCATATTCATAGTATTTAATGAATCTTTAAAATTTATCTTCCAATTCAAATTAACCTCTTCACTTTTTACGTCAGCGGTGTAACGTGAATGGGGTCTATATCACTAAGATATGATAAAGCGTTATCAATTATATGTTTCAAAATTTGAGACAAAGTTATCAAATTAAGGGAAGGGTATAGTCGATTACACTAAACCCAGGGTTCACGTCGCACCTTTTATCGACCCCCAAAAGATCCAAGGCAAATTGACCTCGGCAGAATTTTAACCCAGGACTTAATGAATCAGATAAAATATTGCTAGGCGTTTTGGTCAGCGATCTAAAGATTTCTACAAGCTCGCCACCTGAGCGTTATAAATTACAAATAACATTTTAAAGTCAAAACATTTTTTGTACCATTAACTTAAGGAACAAATTTTGCTAAAATGAATTTCAGATTTTGCAGCAATCATTTGGGGCTTTTTAAAATTACCTGAGAGTGAACTGGGAGAGCATTTGAAAAAATCCGCTCGTAGTGCCCAGATTAAAACTTCCATTGTGCTCACGAGTACAATGGAATAATTACTTCGTGAAACTGTCACCTAATGTATTTCAACAAAATAACCATAATGTTATTCAAACTTTAGATACTTTGAATGTGCTAATTATCTTTTCCTATTCTTGATATTAATTTTCTTTTCTTTCTCTTTTATTTGTTTTCTACCTTTTAGTTTTAGCTTTTATACATTCTGCTAGAAATGTACGGTGTTATCAAAATTAAACAATCATTTTGAAGAATAGGTAGCATCAATTATTTTGCTTAATTGTGACATAAATTCTTCAGTTTTCTTATCACTTCATGCACATTCCCCAAGCAATACGTCTTTATATAGATAGCTTAGATTTTAAATTTTCCATACGATCAATTACTGCCCGAACAACTGTTTGTAATTGATTAAATGTGTGATTTTTAATACTGATTTGAATAAAATTTCATGCTGCTGCTTAAAAACAAAATGTTTGGGCTATTTTATCTTGTATTCAAAATAATAAAGCTATTTACGTTGTTTCCCTAATTTTAGTAGGCTTTGCGATGTGTGTTTTGAACGTGAAGTTTATGCAACATTATATCCTCTGATATGTTTTATTCACATGCTTTAAATCTGTTCGAAGTTGCTTCGTTTATATTAACCCGTTTTATAGTTTTTAATGAACCCATTTTAACTTGCAGTTGATTTAATAATCTACTCTCTTTTTATATTCGATAAATATACACCTTGTGTGTTTCTGCATTATATTTTGAAATTATTATTCATTCTTGAAAATATATAGCAGAACGTACTAATTAAATCTTACTTAGGTACAATATGGTTCACAAACGCTCACACATTCACAAACACATGCACAATCACATACAGGAACGCATGCATACATATATGAGCACACGCATGTATGTATACATACATGTATGTATGCATATATGTATGTATGTATGTATGTATGTATGTATGTATGTATATATGTATGTATGCATGTATACATGTATGTATGAGTCAATGAATGTGTCTATATATTAGCTTAGGCTATTGATTTTATCAATATTTCTAGGTGTTTATATGAAAATCTCTAATTTCAAAGTGCTCTGCTACTACTGCATGATGTAGAAAATTCTTTAATTAAGCCATATAAAATATTTTAGATTTTTAGCGAGAGATCAGCACATTGGCCAATTTTCAGCAATGTAGATATGTATTGGTTGGATGCAAACATTTTAAAATTATGTTTTGATACCTATGAGAATACCAAAGTTGCCCGACACCGTATGTCACACTTTTCAAATGTACACTTGTGAAGCTAATACGATAATATTTCCACATCAAGTCAGCTATTTTCGAATAGAGAAATGTCAAGTTACTCAAACTTATCTATATGTTACAGCGCAGTTGCATTTAAATTTAGTTAACGTGGTTCACTATGTATATAGCCTGGGATATACGAGGCGGGTACGATGGAAAGGTCATAGGTTGGATATGAAGGAGTGATGCTACAGCTGTGAAATCTTGCAACCTTTTATTTCAATTCTTTTAATTAATAACTGCATTGTTTCTTTCCAGGTAAACTGACAACTCACTGTTCAAAGAAGACTTCAAATATAACTTGTACCAGCATCTCTTCAAAGAAGACAAAATTTGGCATCGTAGTGTTATCAAGTACCTGCATACGAAGGGTTTAGCCCCCACGAAAATTACTTTTGACATGGTTACTACAGTACAGAATGACGCTGCAGCTTATCAACTGTACAAAAGTGGGCAACTAAATTTAGGACGAGAAGAAAGAGCCTTGAAGGTCACCCAAGTTCTCAACGTCCTGCAACTGCATCCACCTTGGGAAACATTGATCGTGTTCCCGACATATTGAGGAATGACAGGCGATTGACTACAAATCGACAATAAATTAAATAACCTATGCCATTAGCATACCTTGTGGAAGAGTTGAGAATATTCTTCAAAATGAACTTGGCATGACGAAGGTTCTTGCTTGTCTTCTAACACCTGATCGATGGGGTATCTGGCTGATTACGCTGGCTCCATCACGGGAAAAACTAACATTGCAGTTCTATATTTAAGAGATGAGGAGTTATGTGCATTATTTACATTCGACAGATATTTGTCCTCATCTTTTTTGTTGTTAACACGTTTCGACCGATATACCCTCCAGCCTTATTCAGGTGTCTTGGGGAAATTTCGAACCTGGGTTCTCATTCCTAAGATATTTTTCGATGTTATTATCATTATTGTTCAGTAGTTTTATTTTTATAACGTGCTTTCACTTCACTACCGAGCGCAGCTCTGTGTGGCTTGTGTATGTGCTGTGGTTTGCTGTGATGCTCTTATGGTTACTGGATGTGTGCAGGATGTGTGCAGTGCTCAGTAGTGCAATTTTCTGTATGTTATATATATTTGTAAGTCCTGGTGTTTTGATGGTGGAGAACCCTTCTGTACTCTTCCACCACAACTTTCTCTCACTCTTTGTTCCTGTTTCTGTTGTATTATTATTATTATTATTATTATTATTATTATTATTATTATTATTATTATTATTATCATTATTATTATTATTATTATTATTATTATTATTATTATTATTATTATTATTATTATTGTGGTTGTTGTTGTTGTTGAGGTCACTGCTTGGAATCGAACTCGGAATATTGGGGTTAGTAGCCTGCATTCTTAACCACTACGCTATATGCCCGTGATCATAATGGTTAAGAGCGCGGGTACTAACACCAAGATTCCGAGTTCGATTCCAAGCAGTGACCTGAACAATGATAATAATAATAATAATAATAATAATAATAATAATAATAATAATAATAATAATAATGATGATGATGATAACATCGAAAAATACCTTAGGAATGAGAACCCAGGTTCGAAATTTCCCCAAGACACCTGAAGAAGGCTTGGAGGGTATATCAGCCGAAATGCTGTGTTAACAACAAACAGGATGAGGACAAATATCGGTCGAATGTAAATAATGGAAAAACCTGACATTGTTTGAAACAGACCCAGGTGGTTTCATTGAACAAACCCAGAATGAATGTCGTGTTCATCAGTTTGAGCCAGAGACCAATTAACAATCCATGAAGTGGTAACACCACTATTACCTGCTCCAAGGAAGGCCAATGTCGTTTCATCTGCAAAGAAGATGACGGTCTCAGTTTTGGGGGACGCGCATAACCTTGTGTTTATTGATTGTATTCAAAAGGGTCACGCCATCAATGTAGAGTACTATAACAATTGGCTGAGGCAGTTACGAATGATTGTCAAAAACAAATGCCCGGGAAAAGTGACGATCGGGGTCTTGTTTCGTCAGGAGAGTACTGCTGTGCGTAACTATGGCTTTGAACTAGTTAATCACACACCGTATTGTCTTGCTACATCTATCTACCATCCGATCTCCATAATGAAAAATTACTAGGCTGTGAAGTAGTATTGCGGTGACGATGACATAAAATCTGTTGTTGACGACATTTTTGATCAACAGGATGAAATCTTCTTCATCAACGGAATGCCAGCACTGTAACACCGATGGAAAAATATGTGGACCGCAAAGGGGAGTATGTTCAAAAATAAAAAGCCATCTGTTCACATTCTATGAGAAGACCTTGGTCAGACTGTGAATGTTTCATTCAATTTTCGTATTAATACTCTAATTCTGAATTTGCAATGCTGATAATGACGCAAATTTTTACTGATCCTTCAGAACTGATCGACATTTGCTTGCATGTAGGACTGATCTTGCGCAAATAATCTACAATCCTATGTAGACTGCAGTTCAAAACTCTTATATAATTAAATTTGATTTTTGCGATGCACTGAAATTATAAGAATGATTAATTCTAGAATGGTGAAAGTAATATTCTGTCCATAGTTTCTAATAGAGTGTTTGCACACCATGTAAAATATTCAAAGATTGTCTGAATTAATTTGGAAAGGTCACCAGAAAATCTTAAAGGTGTTCACGGTAAGAAGGTCACTGCCAGAGGCTCCAAGGCTTTTGAAACTACTAATCAGTAGCACAGTGTTAATTTTCTCAGGAGAGAGTCCGTATGTGTGTGTGTTTGTGTGTGTGAGTGTGTGAATATGTATATGTATCTATAGAAAAGAATGTGGCATTTTCGGATAAATTTACAATCTATGATAGTTGTATCGCCTGACTAGCAATGAAAATCCGTTGTCTCTTTCGCTGCCAGTAATGCAGTGAACCAAAAGATGTTTTCGACAATGATTTTCTGATATGTGATAGAGATTTGTCAGCATTTTCTAACGAATCGAGGGACTAATTAGAACAATAGTGCTTAACAAAAGAGGTAGAGTAATCATATGTGAAAACATTGTAGCTAATCCTAATAAGCCAATCTCTTTGCTTAAAAGTTTCTAATTCTTTCGTCCATTTCATCAAACGTCAGCAGAAGATGCGTTTAGGTTTAAATAATAATAAAGTAACTACAAATTTTATTTATTAGCGAAAGAAGTAATTTACGGTCTAAAATTATTTATATCTTGTTTAAGGAATTTGATAATAGCTTTTCATAAAGAGAGTGTCAGACAGATAATGGTTCGAATACATATCGAAAGATTAAGCAAATCGGTTTTTTCATTGTACAGTAAATGCAAAAAAGGAATATACAATCGTAAACCAATGAGAGGTAAATTAGTTTATGTTATTACTTTCTAGACTGTAAAATTATTTCCCTTAATATACATGGTTAAATAGATGTTCTAGCTATGGTCAGATAAACTACACATAACACGAAGTAAAATACCAACTACAATTTTCTCGGTTTCTTTTTTGTTTGCTTTTGAATCATTTTATTTTCTTGTATGATGCAGATAATCATCCCCAGAAATGTTATTTTAACTCTGCAGGTATAGGTTTATCTATTTCTATGTAGTAGTCATTATTACGTTTTTCTTTTACTTGTGTTTGTGAATGTTATTTAAGAGACAGTACAAGTTTCAATCACATTTCCTCAATATCAGCGTGCATAGGCAACGTCCTGTTAAGCTCGTTATCATTTGCGATATATTTTCTGAGAAACGAACAATTATTAAAATGATAGATAGATAGATAGATAGATAGATAGATAGATAGATAGATAGATAGATAGATAGATAGATAGATGGGCAGGCAGATACATATCAGCTTAAATTAAGAGTTACCTTATCTTCTGCTTTCTTATAGAGTGGATAAAATAATAACCCATTTATGAAAGCGCATACAATGATAATCGGATTCCTGAGGGACACACAAAATACATTTTGTCCCTATCCTAACCGAGAATAACAACTCTTTTCATGGTTACAACCTTAAGCACCATTCGTCGGTCAAATTTTTAAGAAAAGAATAAGGCGCAACTTACTTTTCTTAGCTTTAAGCTGCAGAGTCACGGAATATATTTTGTAATAAATACTGATTACCTATTGTCGTAGAAAAATAAATTTAATGATCTAAGTATTGTAGATCTACAAAGTAGATCATGCGTGACTGCATTACTTCCAAATGCACCTCAACAAAATCGGATTCTATACAATCTGGGAAGCATATTACACATTCTATACAATCTGGGAAACATATTACATATTTGCACCCTAAACACCAATTTTCATGTGAACCATTCCCTCAAATTCACTAAGCAAAAATATTTACATCTTAACGCCGTACAAAGAAACAAGAGAATCTCTGTGCAAAATTACGCTTGATTTTTTTTTTGTTACATAATATCATACACGCGTTATATATGCGAATAAGTACACATCGATAATTGCGTGCATGAGTAAATCGAATGGGATCGTAGGTGTTACAGCATTTTCTGATTTGAATTAATAGCATTAGGAGAATTTTGCTTTGTCATATGTTAGATCACGCATGATGACATAAGGATCTACATATGTATACGTTAATACATATAAAAACAGATACATATGCATAGCTATATATATGAGGGTACATAGGTGTGCATGCATACATATATATGTGTATATATGTGCATATATAGGTATATGCATATATGTTATATCGTTTATATATATATATATATATATATATATATATATATATATATATAAGTGTGTTTATGTGCGTATGTGTTTTATGTATGCATGCATGTACTCATACATTCTTGGATGTTTATTCGATTTTCTCTGATGTAGTAGTACTGTAGTTAGCCTTATTGTACCTTATGTAATTAACTGATTATGTAAATAGAAACTTTAAAAGATTCTGTATATCTCTCTTCTTGGAGAGATAGTCCTCATTTTCTAATACGTTCTGTTGTTGTTGTTGTAGTTGTTGTTTTTATCATCATTATTATTATTATTATTATTATTATTATTATTATTATTATTATCAGTAGTAGTAGTAGTAGTAGTAGTAGTAGTAGTTGTAGTAGTTATAATCATGTCGCATCAGTAATCTAAGATTTTTAATTATTTTCATGCAACAAGAGTTTGAGCCTGAAGATGCTGATTTAAACGTATTTACTTCAATTACTTTCATACTGTGTGAAAAAAAAAATACACCAGAATATAAAAGTCATATTTACATATTAGCCAGGATCGCACCTGATTTCCTAATATAGATAAATTTTTATCTATTTTATCAATCTCATCCTACTTAATTTTTTTTCTTTTTATTCTCTTCTTTCCACTATTTTTTATTTGTACTTCTAAATTTGACCAGAATTGTGTGTTCAAATAAATATTGATTTATTAATGAAATATGGTGTAATTTCAGAACGATTATTTATATTGAATATTTTCGTAGTATTTATTAATTTTTAACCATAAATAGTTGTTAATCGCCTGACTGTGTTTGATCAATGTACATACGATATTACGCAAGTCTCCTGGTATCTGTCTCCCATTTTGTTTATTGATACCTAAACACCCACGATGACGATCGTTAGAACTTTGATTGATTGCTTAATTAAGATTAATACATATGCATTTTTGTTTTCTCTAAGTTCGTGTTTTTAGTGATTGATTTAAATGTTTAATAAGCAATAAAAAATGTCATTATAACATCTTTTGCTTTTAATGTCTTTTAAACTAATTTAAGAATTGCTTGACCCTTCATTTCAATTTTAAGAATCAATAATTTTGGATTACTTTTACATTTTGTTTCTTTTGTATTGCATTGTGAGTAATCTGTATCCTCTTTATTTCGTGTTGTTCCAGTAATCGGTATCGTTTTTATTTCATGCTGCTGTAGTCTACTCAGCCTGCAAAAATGAGTAGTACCTGTATTTCATAGGACTTGCTTTGTCACATTCTGTGTCACACTGAATCTCCATGACAACTACGTTAACACTGCATAAGGAGTACACAACCGCCATATATACGTATATGTATAAATGTATGTGTGTGTATATATATATATATATATATATATATATATATATATATATATATATGTGTGTGTGTGTGTGTGTGTGTGTGTGTGTGTGTGTGTGTGTGTGTGTGTGTGTGTGTGTGTGTGTGTGTGAGTGTGTATATATATATATATATATGTATGTATATATATATATATATATATATATATATATATATATATATATTTCAAAACAACCGCAATGTAATCGGTAGAACTGTACGCAAGTCTTATTTTATGAAGACAATTCGTGTATAGTTCTGGATGTTGTTATGTGACTAAGACATTAATGTCGAAACCGGTACACAATTAATTCTTTATTCTATATTTCTCACTTTGCCTAGCCCGCTTATGTTGTGGTGTTTGCAATTTTTTTCTGGAAAACATTGTTTCTTTGTGGTTGCGTCATTGATGACCTCTTTCTAGCATATCGGATGTCCACTTAGTGATCATCCCTTCTTATACACACATATGTATATATATGTATATATATATATATATATATATATATATATATATATATATATATATATATATATATATATATATATATATATATATATATATATATATATATATTTATTTATGTCAGGTCGCTCTTATAAGTATTCCTGAGCGCTACTGGTAACATGTAATCCAGTACAACCTGTCTCATGGTCGGGTCGTCGGCGACTGAACTGGCAACCCCACCAAGCTCGCTTGGTGAGTAGGGAGATTGTTGGCATCCTGCGGGATGAAAAGTAAGACTCGTCGAAAGGACGTAAGAACTACTGTGTAGTAACGTCCACCCAACAATGTTTGTTTCTGTGTGTGTGTTTAAATTATGTGTGCGCGTGCTGTTGTGCTGTGCTGTGTATGTGTATATTTTTATATGCATTTCTTTTTATATATTTTTATATTTACTTTTTATGTATCTTTATGTGTTTTTACACATCGTATTTGTTTTTACACATCGTTTTTATATATATTTTATATTTTATATGTATCTCCATTGCATTTATTTTTCTCCTTTCATATCTACATCTTTTATATTGACTTTTCTATGTATTTTCTATGTACTTATTATATTCTGTTTTTTTTTTGTTTTTTTTTTAATATGTGGGGTAGATGAGGCCCATTAGCCAAGTGAAGGCAACTCTTCTAGGAGAAGGACACTCCGACATAAAACCAGGTCCATGACTTCTGTGGGAGCAGACTGGGCTCTTTTTTTTTTATATGAGGTCGTGGTTAGGACAACCAGTATAGGAGAATAAAATTTCGAATTCAAATTGATCTACCACTGCTGGCTTGCAGTCTCCTTTTGAGGAAAAGCCTAGGAGAGGATACTCTGATATAAAACCTGCAGTCAACTTAGTACAAGTCATCTTGCTCTCCCTTGTCACTGGATTATACTATTTTGACCTAGAGAGTGGCAAAGGTGTTGTACAAGCGTTTGTCACTAAAATCCAATGAAGTACAGATGTCCCCAACAAGACAAAACACTGTCAAATCACAGTCATCTTAGTATGACCCGAGAAAAAATTATGGAAAAGAGAGAGAGAGAGAGGAGGGGGAAGGATGAAAGGGGGGAGGAGGGAAAAAGGAGTGAGAAGGGCAAGAGAGGAGAGGAAGAAAGAAGAAAGGAGGAGAGAAAAGTCCTGTGGCGATGGAGGAGTGGCGACGTATGCAGACTTGACCGGTTGGAAGCATACAGTTACAAATCTGCACATAAGGCGGCAGGGTTCTTATCTTAACATCGCTAACATGTCTTCATGGACAGGGGCTGTTTTCGGTGGAGAATCCTGTGTCTGAGCAGCTCTTTTAAGGAGAACACTGCTCACCTGGATATACTGGAAAGGTGCTAGAAAAGGTGCATTAAAAATTGTCTGTCCGCACTCTGCTGGTTAGTTTACTACGGCTAACGGTGGTTCAATATAGCAGGAACGAACGAAGAAATATAAGCAATAATAAAAAGTATGCGAGGAAAAAGGTTTTACTTAACTTGGCATGCTGGAATGTGAGAACTCTCTTGGATCGAGCGGATAGGCCTGAAAGAAGAACAGCTCTAGTAACTAAGGAGCTGAGACGTCTTAATGTTGATATTGCAGCTCTATCTGAAACAAGATGTTCAGGTGAAGATCATCTTGTTGAAAGAGCAACCGGCTTCACAGTGTTCTGGGTTGGGAGGCCAAAGGGAGAGAAAAGGGAGGGTGGTGTTGGGTTTGCAATTAGAAGTAATCTACTGAAAGACCTAGAACAACCACAAAGTATAAATGACCGCATGATGAAACTCCTGATCCCTCTCTTGTGGACGCTTTGTGACTGTTTTCTCCATCTACGCTCCCACACTCTCAGCAAATGAAGAAAATATCCATGCATTCTATGAGGAACTTAGAAGTAGTATCCTGTCAATCCCTCTGAATAAGAAGTTGGTTGTGCTCGGCGACTTCAATGCACGTGTTGGCAGGGACAATAGTGCTTGGAATGTACTTGGGCGGTATGGAATAGGTAAGGTGAACAAAAATGGTTTACACCTGCTACAAATGTGCTCTGAACTAGAGATGGCTGTTGGGAACACATTTTTTCACCATAAGCTGAAACATAAAGTCACCTGGATTCATCCAAGATCAAAGCAAGGTCAAATGATTGACCTTGTATTAACTCGGAAATCTGACCTACAGGATTTGTGTAATCTCAGAGTATTGCGAGGAGCTGATTGTGATACTGATCACAAAATGGTTAGGGCTAAGTTCAAATTCAGGGTTCGTACAAGAAAGCGCAGTGCAGGTGTGCGAGTCCCCCAAAAAATTGATGTAGGACAACTTAAACAGCCACAGGTCTCACAGCTATTTCGGGATAGATGCAGTAATATTTATTTTGAAGGTTCATGGCAATCTTTTCGAGAAGGATTATATAAGGCTGGAGTGGATGTGCTGGGTTTTAAGAGGAGACAACATAGAGATTGGTTTGATTTGAATGATGCAGTGGTAAATGAGCTACTGGCAACAAAGAGGTCTACTTATGAAAAACTTCTTAACCCAAACATTAAGGGCAAAGAAAAATTAGAAAAGGTATACAGAGCGCAGAAAGCAGAACTGCAAAAGGAATTAAGGAGGCTCAAAGATACCTGGTGGAGTAATTTGTCTGAGGAAATACAGGCATCTTATGAAAGGAAAGACATTAAAAACTTGTACGGCTTATTGCGACAAGCTTTTGGACCGCAGTCCTCAACGTATGTTCTCTTGGAATCAAAAGACGGAAATGAGGTTATTAAGGATCCTCCTGGAATAATGACCAGATGGAGGGAGCATTTTGCGGAACTTTTCCATAATCCATCTGTAGTGAACATGGATGTCATAAATAATATCCCCCAAAGAGTGATAATGCAACACATGGACGATACGCCTTCCATTGGAGAAGTAAAACTGGCAATACGGAAACTGAGATCCAACAAAGCTCCTGGGCTGGATGGTATTCCAGCTGAAATTCTGAAAGCAGGTGGGGATCACATCTCCTCCGAAATTCATAGCCTGTTGTGTCAAGTTTGGACTGAGTCCTCTCTGCCACAGGAATGGATAAACGGCATTCTAATGCCTATATACAAAGGTAAGGGACCCAAATCAGTGTGTGGTAATTCCAGAGGAATAACTCTCCTGGCACATACTGGGAAGATACTTTCGAGGATCATGTTAGAACGTCTCGTGGAGAATGTGTGTCCACATGTGATTCCTGAGGAACAGTGTGGTTTCAGACCCGAGCGGGGAACAATGGATATGATATTTTCTGCAAGGCAAGTTCAGGAGAAATGTTTAGAGGAACAAATGCCACTATACCAGGTTTTTATAGATCTAACTAAGGCATTTGATACGGTAAACAGGGACGCACTGTGGATTGTTTTGTGCAAACTTGGTTGCGCGACACATTTTGTGAGCCTCTTCGAGAAATTGCACAGCAACATGAAAGCTCAGGTAGTTTTTAATGGTAATCTATCTAATGAATTTTCAGTGGACAACGGTGTAAAACAGGGAGATATTCCTGCCTCTACACTTTTTTCTATATATTTTGCCACGTTGCTTTGGTATGCATTTGAGGATTGTAACAGGGGAATCGGAATCAGATTCCGGACATCTGGTAGCATATTTAATCTGACCAGGTTTAACTGTAAGGCAAAGGTTTTCAGAGTACTTGTCAGAGAATTGCTCTATGCTGATGATGCTGACTTGCTGGCACACATAGAGGAAGATATGCAACATTTAATGGATAGATTTTCCACTGCATGTACATATTTTGGACTCACAGTAAGTCTGAGAAAAACCAAGGTAATGTTTACCCCCACACCTGGACAAATATATACTGAACCAAACATCTTTGTGAACGGAACAAGATTAGAAGTCATTGACACCTTTGTTTACCTTGGAACCACACTGTCAAGGGATGGTGGTCTTGATGCAGAAATATACTATCGAATAGCGAAGGGAAGTGCTGCATTTGGAAAGCTTGAAAAGCGAGTATGGGCTGATAGAGATATCTCCCTGCAGACAAAAATCAGCATCTACAAAGCGTGTGTATTGACTGCACTTCTTTATTCAGGCGAAACATGGACCACTTACAAGCCTCATGTAAAGATGCTAGAAAGGTTTCATCAAAATTGTCTAAGACGCATCCTAGTAGTAAAATGGAAGAGTTTCGTAGCAGATACAGAGCTTTTGCGCAGGGCGCACTGTAGCTCAATTGAAAAACATATTATCCTGACCCAAATGAGATGGACTGGGCATGTAATTAGAATGAAGGATGATCGTTTGCCGAAGCGCTTATTTTATGGTGAGCTCAGCTCTGGTGAGCGACCGCGGCAGAAACCGAGAAAGAGGTATAAAGATTGCATTAAACAAAACCTAAAAAAACTAGATATGTATGAAAGTGATTGGGAAGGAGATGTTCTGGATCGAAGCAAGTGGAGAGCTGTTGTCAGGACGAGCTGTGATGTCTGGGAGGAAAAGATGTTTGAGCAAATTGAGCTTAAGCGGGCCTGTCGAAAGGGAAAAATTGTAAACAATGGAGAGTATAGGATGTGTATTGTGTGTGATCGCGTTCTTCTGTCAAAAGCAGGATACCTGAATCACATGAAAACACATGAGGATAGAAATTCCAGACACCCTAAATACCAACCACCTTCTGCGACCAGTGGCATATGTCACGAGGTTTGTAAAACAATACCCGGACTTAAGAGACATATGCTGGTTCACAGAAGCGTTTCCTTAGAATCAGATACCAGCGGGCAAGGATCGAGAGGCCTGAACATTTGTCATCCGTGCTGTAGAGCTTGTCGCTCAGCAGCTGGACTTCAAAGTCACTTGAGGGCTCACCAACGGAGTGATCGTGCTGTGTGATGATGGGTGTGGATTGTTGATGGGATGGCTATCGTTTGTCAAGATGGAGCAGTCGTCATGTATATATATATATATATATATATACATATATATATATATATATATATATATATATATATATATATATATATATATATATATATATATATATATATATATATATATATATATATATATATATATATATATATATGTATATGTATATATATATATATATATATATGTGTATGTATATATATGTATATATATATATATATATATATACATATATATACATATATATATATATATATATATATATATATATATATATATATATATATATATATATATATATATATATATATATATATATATACATAGAGATATGTAGATACACACGCACACACACATACACACATATAATTTTTTTAGCTTTTCTTAAGTAGTTAATATAGCTGAATGCCACATTATAATATTTTATGACAATCACGAAAGTGGCTCCCTTTTAATACATCTTTACGCGAGTTTTTACATATTTCGTAATACTCACAAGATATTTAGACAGATTACAGAAGCTGTACACATAACAGTAGACATACATAGCGTCAATAGAAAACATGAATTGAACAGTATCACCCACCTCAACACCACCAGAGTAGGGATGTCAAGAGAAAGGCAAAGGGAAAAAAAGGGAAGAAAAGACCGTAAATAATACACAGACACGTACATGGTAATACACACACACAGTAGATATATATGCGCTTAACTGTGGCATTTATAACAAAATGAGACAGTGGTATAAAAGAAGTAAATAAATAAAAATATCCATATATCTGCCACATACCTGTGGTAGATATAAGACAGAGATAGATAAAATAACTAAATAAAATTATATAAAGGGCATGGCTACATACGAAGCAAACATCCACCACACACACACAAACCCATACACATGAAACTTCATGAAGGGCCGTAACGATGTCAACAACACAACTAATACGGTCAGTAGCAGCGGCGGTACTAACGTGGCAGTAACAGCAAAAACAACTACTACAAAGGCAACACCGTGGGCGAACATACATACACAGAGGAATACAGGAAGTGTACCGTATATTTGTTTCGGGTTTTAAGACAGCAGCAGCAAAATGGGGTTAGAGGATGTGGCTGAAGTTAAGGCCATACTGTTGCTAAAGACTATTACACACGCACAAGCGTACACATACACATACATGCAAACGCGTGCGCACACGCACACAAGCAAGGACACAAACGCTGAAAATGCGAAAGAAATTTTGACTCAGCCTGGTAACAACATCTGGCTGCTCAAAGTACTTGTTTCACATCAGGAGATTAGACATGAGGTGTTGTATAAATTAACCATCTCCAGATACATAGCTATGTACTCTTAAAAGCTGTCTACAGGAAAGAATAGCAGATTGAAAGTGAATGCAAATATGAAATTGGAAAATGTAGTATCGTAATGAACGGAGCGTGAGTGCAGAGAGGATTGTTCATGCTTATGCGAATGAACCATTTTATAAGTTATTTAAACTAACGTATTATTCGATATGAAACAACTTGAATTTTAGCTTTTGTCTTCGATGACGTTACCCTTGAATACCACTTAATATTTTCAAGTAAATATATAAAATATATAAAATGTTTCACTACAAAAATCTGTTTTTGACTGTAGATATATGACTTTAAGAATGTTTAGGTTATATTATTTAATTATATTTAAAAATCCGGGCCTTTGATCTTTAGACAATATATCGTTTGGCATTGTGCGCTTTTGGTCCTAGTTTATTGACGTAGAAGGTTGTAAATGTTTCCCATGTCGAAAATTTGATATGCTCAATTTATAGTATAAGGTTGGCCGCTGGGTTTGCTATATATGCGAATAAAAATCCAAAAATTTGGATATATGTATATATATGTATGTGCGTGTGTATGTATGTGTGTGTTTATCCTGAGTCTAATGAGTTTATGAGCTTAAATTAATGTGATTTATTGGTTATTCCGGAGACGTGACACAATACAAGCTCATCTGGTTCCATATTACAAGTACACGAACGTAATAATAATACAATGAGTCATCCTTGATTTCATAACATCTACAGACATAGGGGCAGTGTAGCTGACCTAAAATTTGTATAACAGAACATTTTGCAATATTTCATTGATCTGAACACTGACAATAAGCTACTACGGATTTTTTTGTTTAAGTCCAATATTTGCCCAAACGTTACGAACAGAATCCTCTTCTAATTAATTCATTTAATGCAGGAAAAATTTAGACTAAGACGTCTAAATTCCTTATCATTATCACACTCATCATTTATCACTTTCATTTCCCCTACCACCTTTCTATTCCTCCGCTGCTAATTAATCTCCTCTGTGTCTCAATTGACCACTTCTTCTCATGATGTTTCCGCAAGTCTTATCTGACATAATATTTATGCATTTCAAATTCGACTACTTGCTAATAGCACTTGCGTTTGAATGATACTCCTAATTATCAGTCTTATACACAGAGATAGTTTTCCTCACTTCATAAAATAAAACACCCTGATCAACTTTCAAACAGTTTGATCAAGTTTTACGCCCATTCGAACACAAAGTTTTAATTATCAGCATATATATTTAAGATATTTATAAGAACATACAATTGAACACACATATATAACTTCATATATTTTAATCTTATAATTAATTTCATATAATTTAATCCCAACACCACCACAAACTCTTTACGTATAGCAACAAACTTATAATAATAATAATTTGTTTAATGAAAATCTTCTATTACATTTTCAATTATATGTTAGTTTTATATATTTCATTGACAATCATTAACACATGCAATAATTTTAAATACTACTGTAGAATGGGTGAAAATCATCTGTAATAATTATCTGGAAGAAATTGCGATGAAACGTGCACAACCGGATTTGAATAATCAACCGTGCAATTTGCAATTTTACCATTTTTAGTTTCTTTCGATTTATTCAAATACGTTCATTTCTAATACTTATAAACTAAAAACCATATGAATTTATGTACATACAGTCGAATAAAATTTGTAAAAGTCATTTTTATAATTTTTATTTGTTCATTTTTTCTTATTTGCTAATATCTATTTTATTTAATTTCACAAAACTAAAATTATGGTGTACTTAACAGAATCAAGAGAATATCAGCATGGATCTAAATTACCTGTAAAATTCATCTTATGATTTCTGTCAAATATATGTCTTATGAGAACATGAGCACTTAAACGTTCAATTTACAATAATGCCTTCACTTTAATCTTACCCACCTCTTGAATATACAAATACTCCTCTTCATGAACTCCTAACATCTTGTGGCTAAATGCACGGTTTTCCATTGTTTTCAATTTTTAACAATATTTTTTCTTATTGCATGAATTTCTTACTCAGTGACATTTTTACTAGCCCATTCGCTATATATTCTGAATCAGGAAAAATACAGCACTTCATATGCTATAATATACTTCACTTCAAAAATCTATTTTGGACTGTAGGTATAAAGCTTTAAGAATGTTTAGGTTATACATTTCTATACTTAAGAGACAAGCAATTATGTACCTTATTTACATTTCATGGATATTTGTCCTCATCTTGTTTGTTGTTAACACAACGTTTCGGCTGATATACCCTCCAGCCTTCATCACGTGTCTTGGGGAAATTTAGAACCGGAGTTCTCATTTCTAAGGTGTTTTCGATGCAATTATTATTATTATTATTATTATTATTATTATTATTGTTCAGATCACTGCCTGAAATCCAACTCGGTATCTTAGGGTTAGTAGCCTGCGCTCTTAAACACTACGCCATATGCCCGTGGGAAATTATGTAGTGAATTTTAGGACTTATAAATCTAATATTTTCCTATCCTTCCTTAATTCCCACCACCCATAGTGTAAAAGAAGGATTGCTCAGTTTCTTGAAATATCGAGCAAAGAATATAAGTAGCGATCGTGATACCCACCACGAAGAAATGATCAAGCTAAGTAACAATCTATTAAGTAACAACTACCCACAAAACATACTATCCACTCCAATTATGACGAAAAAAGAGGCTGAAACCAATAAACTGTCCACAGTCTGTCTACCCTATGTGAAAGGCCTCTCCGAAAAGATACAAAAGATATGCCACCCGTATGAAATCAGAACAGTATTCAAGAGTAATACAATACTTCGCAAATATCTCCTTCGAGTAAAACCACCAATAGAAGAAAATATGATCAAAGACTGCGTGTACTCTATCCCATGCAGCTGTGGTAGGTTATACAAAGGCGAAACATGCCACCCCGTGAAAGTAAGGGTAGACGAACATCGCAAAGCTGTGACACAAGAAGATATTGATGAATCGGATATAGCTGATCTTGTACGGAAAAATGGAGACCATCTCACCCTGTGGGATGAAGTTAAAATAATAGAGAACACCACTGGAAAATACGAAAACTAAAAGAAGCAGCACATATGTTAGGACACAACAACCTCCTAAGCCGACCGAGTGCAGATATGAGCAACATATTGGAACCAGTATTAAGGAAGGATAGAAGAATATTAGGTTTATAAGCCCCCAAATTCACAGGAATAGGGCATAGTGGTTACGAGCATAGTGGTTACGAGCGCCGGCTACTCACCCCAAGATTCTGAGTTCGATTCCAGGCAGTGACCTGAATAATAGTAATGTCGAAAAATAACTTAGGATTAGGAATGAGAATTCAGGTTCGAAATTTCCCCAAGACACCTGATAAAGGCTGGAGGGTATATCAGCTGAAACGTTGAGTTAACAACAAACAAGATGAGGACGAATATCCGTCAAATGTAAATTATGTTTAGGTTATATTTCCTAATTATATTTTAAAATCCGAGACATTTATCTTTAAGCATTATATCGTTCGGTATTCTGCGCTTTTGACCCAGCAAAACTTTTAACATATTTTAATTTTTTAGCTTTTCTCGTTCATCCTGATTACGTTGATTTAATGTTCCTGCAGAAACAATCGCGTATAGATTCGTGTTCTCATATTATTATTTTGCACTCAATATGTTGAGAAGGCAGCTATCCCATTCTTTCAAGTGTTTTATTTTAAATAGATTGACACTAAATTTTATTCAGCGGAGGAAAAACATGAAATACATTATCAGTAAAGACTGAAAGCCAAATAATTGCTGGGTGATATAAATGCGTGCGGATGTAGAAGAATCTCTCTTTGGATTTATGTCATAGAAAATTTCCTCTTTCTCAATTTACAGTGACAAAATTTAAAGACAGCAGCAGGTAAAGCTAACACCTAGAAACTTATGCCCTAAATAGAGACAGTAAAACTATCAACGACTTTACTTCCATTAATCTAGAAACGAAGAATAATGAAATAAGACTCGGGATTGATAATAGCAGAGGATCGTAAGCTTTACGTACTCTGCAAATTATAGCAAAACATTGCACATGAAATTTTGTTATGCAATACCAAATCTACATTATCGAACCAAACGCAAATAGAATTACCTATGACTGGTAGGAAAAATGCAACTTATCTTGCCTCTCAGCAATGAACTAGTTTTCGAAAATTCTAGATAACATGAATTGTATAGTTGCATTACCAATATACCATATTTTTGCCCGACAAGTACTAAATCACTCCGTCTAATCTTAATGAATTTGCTTGTTATAACTCGCCCATTTGTGATTCAAATCTAAACTCGTCATACTAGAAGGCAAATATATCCCTCTTCAATTTTCGGAAATCCAAGAGACGTTTAAAAAATAGGCTTCATGCAGCCTTACAAGTGTATATCTCAGCTGAATTATATGAAACAAATGCTCTCTCAATTTGGGATGAAATACAAAATGTTTCCGACGTTTGACACGGACGGTTTGTACTCTCAGAAGCATGAATGTTTTGTATGCACAAAATCTAAAGAGGAACATGTCATATTTTCAATGATTTAGGCCTCAAGTTAACAGTGGACAGCAAACGTTCTGCGTTTAACATTTAAAAGTCCCCTTAGATTTAGAAATAGTCAAATTTCCTCCTAAGCTTATTGTTTTGTACATCATTTGAATTCAATGATACATCATTTTAAATTTAGGATTCCCACACACATAAACACACACACTAACACACACACGCACATACACACACATTCATACACGTATATACATAATGTGAAAAGGTAAGATCTAAGGATCAAGTTGTAGGAAGTTAGTAAGGTGTAAAAACAATTTTCTGTAACAATAGTGGTTTATTGACGTAGAAAGTTATAAACGTTCAGTTTCTCATACTTATAATTAAAAAAACATATGATATCATGTACATACAGTCGAATGAAATTTGCAAAAGTTGTATTTGTAATTTTTATTTTGTTCAACTTTTCTTATTTGCTAATAATTATTTTATTTAATTGAACAGCAAAAATAATATTATGGTGTACCTAATGGAATCAAGATTAGATTAGCATGAATGTAAATTACCAGTAGAATTCATCTTAAATTTATCTTCGAGAACATGAACACTTAAACTTTCAATTTGCAATAATGCATTCACTCTCATGCTACTCACCTCGTGAACGTACAAATACTCCTCTTCATATACTCCGAACACATTGTAACTAACTGCAAGATTTTTCCTTTTTCTGGTTTTAACAATAATTTATTTCTTACCGCAGGATTTTCTTACACAGTGGCACTTTTACTAGCCCCTTCGCTATATACTCTGAATCAGGGATCATTTTTACATCACTTCATATACTGACTAATAGCGTGATTAGTGATAAGGTGAAATTTGAGTAACTTAATGAGAGATTGGTAGTCTCTTCTGATTAATGAAATTATATTGAAGGGAAAATTCTTTTGTTGGAAATTAAAACTGGGACATAATTTTACGCTACTTGAAATTTTCTTCGTGCATGTTATATTTAATCAACATTTGATCGTTGATATTGATATGTTAAAACTGTTAAAGGTTTATCAGTTGCTAATGTGCCTGTAGAATAAATTGAATTCTCCATATTGTTTTACTAGTGCTATCAACCACAATGACAGGAATAAACAAAGGACGATAAAAAAAGCAGAGACTCTATACAGTACCAAATGCTGGCACAGAATTTCTTTTCATTTAAATATCATATTATTTGACTATAGTCTTATTTATGAACATGGATTTTAGTTGAAAATATCAATTACACAAACAAGAGTTATATTATTCGTAACATCAGTGATTGTTTTTTCAATTGGTAAATTTAGTTGCCAATACAGCGATATAGTCATAGAAGTGGGCAACTAGAACTGCTAGTTTAAGTGCAACCGTATACATTTTTTTGTATGAAATTAAGAATAAAACACCTTGTATCAGGAGTTGCTGACGCTTTGTCAGTGCAACGGTCGTAAGTGAGAGTGATATAACAGAGAAGTAAGGCTTTTAGTTTTGTTCCATATTCCTGGTTAACATTTACATTATTTACATTTTGAATCTAAAAGTGACATGTGTATGCCAAAAAAGAATAGGTTTTCAAAACTACTCTCTCCAAAGATTACACATTCAATTGTACCTTTGCAGACATTACATTAAATAATGTACAGACTCAAAACTCATACATTACGTGATCGCTAACAAACTTGCAACACATATATAGTTTTCCATATAAATATAAAATTGCCACAGACATTGCTAGTTTATACTGAGAAAATGTATGCAGTAATAATGCATAAACAATTACGTTCCGTAGTAAATAAGATAGACTCTTCTATGTTCAGTAACATAGTATTATTGATACTCTGTAGTTAATTATGTCTCCTATATTCCTTACCTGTAAATATTGATTCGATATTTTATGCCTGGTCCAAATCAATTAGAACTATGGTTTTTACTGCAGAATAAGTCGTCTAATTCCTCTGGGCCAAATCTGGTGCCTGGCCTGGATATCCAAAAGAAGCAAAAGCTATTTTATTTACATTGCAAGTAGTAGAAGAATGTAAATCATAGACTTAGATACTATTCATTATTTCAGTTTTCCTTGAATTATTGGTTACGTGTATGTATATATATATATATATATATATATATATATATATATATATATATATATATATATATATATATATATATATATATATATATATAATATATATATTTATATAATTGTTTATATATGAATGTGTATATATGTATGTATATATACATATGTATGTATGTATGTATGTATGTATGTATGTATGTATGTGTGTGTGCATCTATGTACACTTGGGCACATAACACACAGAGTAAGACACATACACTCACAAACAGTCTGAAACTTAATCATTTCCCAATTATTGAGCATGTAAAAAAAGTAATTCAGCTGTCATCTTAAATTATGTATATATTTTTTAACAAACATTGCAAAATTGTATTTTACGAAGCTTTTTTTTTAAAAAATTTGAACTTTCAACGTAAAATAGACATCTATAAATCAAATACATTACCTTCTTTGTTTTTTCTTTCTCTAATACATCGTAAATATGACTGGCTTATTATAGTTAATTAGACAAAAAAAATTTAACTGAATGCCCGAGGCTAAATAGCTCTGTCTGATATATAATAATAAATTTATCATATTGTAAGACATCTTTAGTGATTTAGTAACATACTTCTGATTCGTTTTGAATATTACTTTTTCGTATAACATAAACACTGGTGTTAATTAGACTATCACCATTGACTCAAGGATATATGAAGGTTATGTTAGTCATGGACTATCAAGATAGTTTGTTCTCGTTTTATTATTGGTGACCACTTTATTATTGTCTTATATCTACGTAGATCGTCTTTACAATCATACAAACCAGTTCAGTATATCTTTCCTTTTAGTGATGATTTTATGCACCCGTTGACTGTAGAAATGCCGTAACTTAACTTTAGTTTTTAGGCTTGTGTGTTCGTCTGATTCCTATTGCTGCCGACATGATATTATTTTGGCTATATATGGATGCACTGTTCGGATACTTTTGTAGCATTTGTAGAAAATATGGATTTTGTCTACTCTAGATGATACCCAATTTCCTTTGATTCTCACGTCTGCAATTGTCACATAATGGACGTTTGTCATTTTGTATGTTAATGCGTTTGTCCTATCGGGCTTTTACCTCCAAGTGATTCTGTCTTTTATTTAAGGGAAGGATAAATGGAAACATTTCTGAGTTTGTTTCTTTAGTGTTTAAAGTTCATTAGTGTTTTTAGCTATTTTCATACAGTATTTTCATTTGAATTGCTTTGTGAAATCTCTGCATTTTCAAATTTCTCAAATGTATACTTTTTCTCGAATCTATGTATTTGCCACGTTTACATTTCTGCACGAATTAAAAATCTTATTCTTCAATTGTAAGCGTTCTACGAAACCCCGCAGTTTTGCGATGAAAGATTTCTTGACCACGAACGGAAAAATCTCCTCTATTTGCATGTCTATTTTCCGGTTTTTTTTTTTGGTTTTTTTTTGTCGAATATTGTTTCTGAACAGTAATGATTTTAAGGTCCACGTATACTATCGTCTTTTCGATACATTTTCTTGTGCTTTCCGTACGGATTTCAAATATTGAGGATTTAGCATAATTTTAAGCTCAAATATATTTCATTCATTTCCCCGATATGAACTCTAACATATAATTAGGTGATTTGACTATGGCAGAGTAATTCTGTTGAGAAGCATAGTGCGTTGCACTGCATTTACATTCTACTGAATTACGATAACTATGTGTTTTATCGGAAGGTGAACTGCTTTATATCTTTTCGGCTTAGTAGACACTTTATATACTTCCATCATCGGTGAGGTTTTTTCGTTGATATCTAAAAATATATTCCTCGTACCTTTGATAATTGTACGATATGCGTTTATGAGTTAATTATGGTACTGAATTTTCACCAGATTTGTTGCATTACATAATATATTTTCTTTTATATTGAAATTTCCCAACACATCGGTATTTTCCTTAATGGTGAGGTGAAATAGGTTAGTTTTTGTGAACGAATGTGAAGTAAAAATATAAAAAAAACAACTTGCGATAAAATATTTGACGAAAAAAGTATGCCTTTGATTCTGAGAATACTTCCTTGAAATTCTAAAGAATAATTCTATTTCAGATTAAGACATTTAATTAAAATTTTCCTGTAAGGTATCTATATAAATTTCCTTACTATTTCTCTTGATTACATTTGATACTGTCCCCAAGGCTCTAACATTAATTGTCACTATCTTCATCTTCTTTATTTTCTATAGTCAAGATTTTTGCCTTCCTTCCTGATTATTCGTGGGTCAAAGAGGCACGCAACGTGAATTGTATAGCACAAGTGGGTTCACCTTGGATACCACCACTAGAACCAGTTTGTTGTGCCCTAGCACTTGATCGTTTCGGATTGGGAAATCGCAGGGGATTTTGCAGTTTCATGAAACTCTGCCTTTTGTTTCATTCCACGTTTTGCCTTTATTTTCACTTTCCACAAAGCTTCCAATGTAGCAACTTACAGTGGTTTTGGAATAATCTAGCGATATGACATGGCTTTGTCAACTCTATTACAGATTCGGCACAGTGGAAACACTTGCTTATTCCTAAGTTTGACTCTCAAATTTTTTACCAGAGCTTAGTCGTGTGCTGCCAGTTTGGTGCTTTCTATCTTTATTATCAGTGTTCCTTTCTCTACCCGGTCCCATCTATGTTTTCCAGCAACTTCATTTGTAGCCGCATGGAATTGTTTGTGTAGAAATTTGTGCAGTGTTTCCTCATGTCCTTTTTGCACATCTTGTTTTGTTTTTTTTTCCTTTTTGTCTGCTTTCTATTAACCATCATCACTAACTGCCACTAGCAAGATTTCTTCACTTCGACTTAGATATCTGAGCAAGTTCTCATTTCCATATGCACGCAGTGTTCTGCACTTATCAGTCTTCTTTCTTCATTTACTCTCTTCATGTATAGACGTGGATAATGAGCTCCACGTATAGCTAGATGATTTCTTGTCTTCCAGTCCAACCATTTTAGCACGCTCATCCTCTCTCCACTTCAGGATTCTGTCTCCATACGGAACCACTGCAACTGCGTGGAGCTTATTGGTAAATTTATGTTTCTGGTATTCAACTTTGAACGCAATATATTTCTCAATCGACACAGATTCTCTTTCTATATGTTTTCTTTCATGATCATTCTTAACTCCATCTACCTCAAATATTCCTAGTTATCTATATCCAGATTCAGGTTCAACTACCTTCATAATTCCACTAC
The DNA here is from genome assembly GCF_046866305.1 of Octopus bimaculoides. Lineage (NCBI taxonomy): Eukaryota > Metazoa > Mollusca > Cephalopoda > Octopoda > Octopodidae > Octopus > Octopus bimaculoides. The sequence goes on along the minus strand of NC_142929.1, from coordinate 147,657,844 downwards.
TTGCCATACTTATACCTTCTTTTCTGACAAACTTCCTTCATCTCATCATCGTTACAGCATATTTTGAAAGTCCAAACTACACCGTGATATGATTTGAAAAACTCTGCACATTATTTGACTAAACTGTCAAGATAAACAGCACATGACCTTGCAGGTGGGGCCTAGTTAGAATTTTATTCACTCGAGTAGCCCAACTTTCTCAAAAGAACCTTGAATAAGAGTTTGTTTAAGGACGATGAACGATACATGCTTGTTTCCTGAGGTGAAATATTCAAACTCGAAAAAATTCCTCTCATCACACTATATGAGGCTCCCACTCCCTACTCCTGCTCGTGATCAGAGATGCACATATCGTCAGCCACCAAGGGACATGCGCAAATGGTTAAGGTGAAGCAAGCCAAAAGCAAATCTGTGGTATTGCGTAGAATATTTGCTGTAGCCCATCTTTTTCTGCTAAGACATATCATGTACATGATATGACTTCCCGTCAATTAAGATCAAAAGCCATGAGATCCACTGCTTGGTACTGCATTAGAGAATCCATGCGAACTACTACCTGATTAACATCATCATAATCATTATCATTATTATTATCCTCATTATAATCATTATAATCATCGACCCCGTTGTCATCGTCGTTATCAGCATCATCAACAACAACAACAACAACAACAACAACAACAACAATAATAATAATAATAATAATAATAATAATAATAATAATAATAATAATAATAATGTTGGTAGTGTTGTTGTTAACGATGATGATCATGATCATGATGGTAATGAGGATTATAATTTTATTACTATTGTTATTGTTGTTCATTTCTGACGTTAAATGTGCTTTGTTTTCCTTACGTTAGATTTGCTTGCGCCTTTATCGTGCCATCTTGGCATGGAGCCAAACAGTGCAAGGCGGCAAGGTGGCAGAAATGTTAGCATGCCGGACGAAATGCTTAGCGGTATTTCGTCTGTCTTTATATTCAGTGTTCAAATTCTGCCGAGGTCGACTTTGCCATAAGCACCATAAGGGAGCAAGTTTGTCCTGCTCATGGGATCCCGAATGGCCTCCGCAGATAGTTATGGAGGTCATAACGTTGCCCGTGTTGCGTAGACTGGAGGGGCTCAATGAGGAATATCGTTTGTGGTCGGGCGACGCCGACACGTCACCCGCTTTGTGCTTGAATGAGGCATGACTATGTGCTCATAAGCGATGCTGAGGAGGAATATGGATAAGAGTTTGAAAAGCCTCGGTGTTATGAATTGATAAGGGGTTTGAAACCGTATCCTGTTTAACAAAGTATCAATGAACATCATGTAAGAGGGTTGCTGCCTCATATATTTGTAATAAGAGGCTTAGTGCCTCGTTGTAAGGACCTTGAGTCCAAAAGATATAGTGGTAAGAGGTTTATTGCCTCAAATTGTAAGTTCACAAAATTGCAATGTTTTAGAGAAGCAGAGATCGCCGGGAGTCTTCTGCCTTCTCTCATTAATATCATCCTGTTCATCATTCATCTCTTCTCATTAATGTCTTTGTCCTGCTCGCACCTACTCCATCTGTGTACGGCTTTCATAGCCAATATAATGAAATGAAATAAAGTAGCTTGCTTACCAACCTCATGGTTCCGTGTTCAGTCCCACTGCGTGGCAGATTGGGTAAGTGTCTTCTACTATAGCCTCAGGACGATTAAAGCCTTGTGAGTGGATTTGGTAGACGGAAACTGAAAGAAGACTGTAGTATATATGTAATATATATATATATATATATATATATATATATATATATATGTATGTGTGTTTATATGTTTTTGTGTCTGTGTTTGTCCCCCCAACGTCACTTGGAAACCGATGGTTGTGTGTTTACGTCCCCGTAACTTAGCGGTTCAGCAAAAGAGACCGATATTATAAGTACTAGGCTTACAAGGAATAAGTCCTGGGGTCGATTTGCTCGATTAAAGGCGGTGCACCAGCATGGCGGCAGTCAAATGAGTGAAACAAGTAAAAGAGTATGACAAGAAAGCAGAATGAACATTCGAATACAAAAGGCACAAAGACCAACTAAGTAGAGACGCTGTTATAGCAAGAGAGAAGAAACGCTGTTGGATAATTAAGAAAATTATTTCATTAGGTATTATGAAACAAAAAAATAAATAAATAAATAAACAGAAAGCCTCCAGTTAATGTCGAATGACTTAGAATGTATGAATTTTATAAATTGCAACAAATTCAATACCTTCAAACGCTGAAGTGTTAGTCACAAAGTAAGTATCAATTGTGTCATATGTAAATTGATATTTCCTACTCTTTTTCTCTGCGGACGTACTTTCTCTTGTTCTTGCACTTCGCTTCTTTACTCTCCTCTTCATCGTCCTCTGTACTTTCTTGTTCTCTCTAATGTTAGCTCAATTCGTCTATGACTCAGTATAGTTTATGAAGTCAAGTATATAAACTTCCAGTTACGTACATATCTTTAACATCTAGATAACCACTATTTGCACTATTGCTCATACGCAAAATAAAAGAAAAAAAACATGAATAAAAGAAAAGAGATAAAAACAAACTCTACTTCAATCTGAAAATAAGTCTTTCACCAGCGTGACTTCCATTAACGTCCACCTAATCCACCAGCGTGACCTTCCATTAACCTCCACCTATAAATTCATTAATTATTCAGCAAACTATTTAAGCTCCCAGTATAATACATATTTGTGTGTACGTAAATTATATGGCCGTATAGTGTTTTGTGTTTTCCCGCCATCATACCACTAAATATTCCTCTCTTTTTTTCCTTCCTTATCTCTCTCAATTCTTCTCTCTCTTTCTCTATTTCTCCCTCTAAACTCAGTGTAAATCTTCTCTCTTCAACTGTCAGTATTCTTAAGACACTTAGACCTAGGTAAGTAAAAGCGTATATATACAGAAAGAAAGAAAGAAAGAAAGAAAGAAAGACAGAAAGAAAGAAAGAAATAATATTAAGAAGGAAAGAGCAACGGGGCTTTTTCGAGGCGAAAGAGTGTTTTGTAGTTTAGTGTGATAAATATGATTAACAAAATTATGTCACAAATAATCCATACCAATGTCGCACGGATATTGTATATGGATGGAACCGCGTGAATACAACGCAGGATGAACCCAAAGCATCAGTGGTGAGATGGGGCTGGTGGGGTCCGGGCATATACCGCCTCCCCACTCCATTCTGTATTGTTGTCTTAGATTCTGATCTCTACAAAGAAACATGTATTTCCAGTGAGTGGTTTATAAGCTCATACCATGTACGATTTCTTAAGAGAAACCTCAAGCTAACAAATCATATCTAAAGGCTATATTAATTTCGCTGCTCAAGGCAGTGAATTACTCACTTTTGCTGTATCTTCATGCAGTTATATGATAAAGGTTGTTGATTATAACCGTCGCCGCCGCCGCCGCCACTTGCACCACCACCACCACCACCACTACCACCATAATCATCATCATCATTGTCATCATTACCATCACTAACACCATCACCACCAGTACTATTATGTTCGCTCTGATCCTTCTATTTCCTGTTTTATACCTCTTTGCATAATATACAACTAATTGTATTTATTCATAATTAAATATCTACATTAATTACAACTTTTTTTTTCATTAACATTATTTCCAAAGCATACAAAAAATTCCGTATTTTGGAGAAGGAAGATAGATCATAGGCGAATACGTTATATATATTGACTCCAGAAGGACGAAAATATAATGTTCACCTTTGTAGAATTTGAAATCACGACGTATAGAGGTGTAATTAGATATTGCAAATCACTTTAGCCTACACTTTACCAGTATTTACATTAACATCATCAAATAATAATTAATTTTGCCGAATTGACTACCATCAGCATTTTGTGTGTATTCTTGTTTCTTTTGGTGTTGCTATCGTTGTATTATTTTAATTTACAAATTCTTTGCGTCAAAAAACTGTCATGTTAATGAACTTTTCAGTGTAGTTGGAGTTCAAAAAAATGTAGTGAATCTTCTAATTAAACTCAAATTAGTTATTAACACACGTCAGATTTCCAGTAAAATCAGAGGACTGGGATTTCTTATTACATATGGTGTAGGCTTTTATGTTTTGAGATTTTAAAATTAAAATTATATGTAGCCTTTTAATCAAACATACGTTCTTTTTGAAGTTAAAATTATTGCTACAAGCTATTCAAGTTTGTTAAATCCGGATTTAGGAAACACTTACTCTTACACGCATCTGTAATTTATGGATTCTAAAACGCTGTATAAAATCATTCCCCCATATACCTTATTTCCCTTTTCTTGTTGACATGTTTATTGATTCATTCTTTAAGGTCTTCTATGTTATAATTACCCTTTCCACTTCCTCCACCCTTCTTCATCTAGATAAGTGTATGTAGATAAGTTAGTACACTTAAGTTGTAATTCGCTTAGGTTGACCACTGACCACTCACCACAAGAATATCATGTTTCATGTTTCATGTTTCAAGTCTATTCTGGCATGACACTTCTTATTTACGACCCACCACTGATATAGACAGACACAGCTCATATATATCTATCCCTTACGACCTTTAAGATCTCTGTATCTATATCTATTTATCGCTTTATCTTCTTCTTCTACATTTAGATTTTTTTTCCTCACCACCCTTCGCCAACATATCTAAATAGCTTAGATGTATCTTACTTGACTATCCAGATTTTCTCTTATTGTTTCTTAGATTACCCGCCCCACCGATTTGACTCCTTTTATGTTTTATTTTATTTTTATTTTTATTTTTATTTTTACATGAATATCTGTGTATTACTTTTTCTTTTCTTCTCAGGATTTTATATTCCTATTTTATTTTATATTATTATTTCATTTTGTCATTTTATTATATTGTTCTTAACCACCAACTTAACACTACACACTGAATCGTGGCAAGGTATGGACGGATTCGGAGTACCGAGGAAATTATGTGTAAATGGAGAATTCTACGAGGTATAGTACAATGCAAAATACCAAAAGGAACCTCACCTCTTATATCTCACCTGTCTTCCTCCTTTAACGCCAATGTGATATAATTTCTTGGGAGAGAAATACATTTGCGGCTGAAGATAGCTTTATATTGTCAATTATACACTGATATAAAGCTTGAAACACGTGTACCGTAGAATCCTTTGTGTTTTTGTTTTTATTTTTTGCATTTACAATTTATTCTTTCACCTCAACCACGAGCTGGCATACACAGGTGCTTACAATTGTCAAGTATTGCCTCTAACATTTACTTTACCTATATATATATATATATATATATATATATATATATATATATATATATATATATATATATATATATATATATATTAATATGATCTTGTTTGAAAAATCTTCGATAATGTAAATATGTTAATAGTTACCAGGTTAGCAAAAATCACACATATCATACCCGGTTAATAGGTAGAAATACCATGTTAAAGTGATGTATTTTGAGTATATATGAAGAATAATAATAAATGGAGCAAAACGCATATAATCAATAAGTTCCTTTAATTCCTACATATGTTTCAAAATATATGTGCACTCTACTCCAAAGAAATAAAAGGTACTGGAAATGCACATAAATTCATCGTCAGCAAACCAACATACAAATGCAAGACATGCGCTAAATGCTAAGGTTCTTGTTTATAACGGTCGTTTACTTAGCTATATAATGTTATAACTCGTACGTAACCTTAGCATTTAGCGCATAATTTGCTTTTGTATGTTGGTTCCCTGACGATGAATTTATGTGCATTTCCAGCACCTCTTCCTTCTTTGGAGTAGAGTGCACGTATATTTTGAAACATATGTTGGAATTAAAGGAACTTATTGATTATATGCATTTTGCTCCATTTATTCTTCTTCTTATATATATATATATATATATATATATATATATATATATATAATTTAAATAATAAGGGTAACAAATTTAATAATAATTTTATTAATATCAATTTAAAACCAGTGGCCTAGCTTATTGAAAAGATCTGAAAGGTCAGAAAAAATATATTACATACATATAATAGGGATAACCACTAAGTGGAAAACATTATGCTAGAAGTACATCACCTACGATCTGACCACTAAAGATTGTTCTCCAGAAAATTCAGCAAGCACCAGAACGTAAGCCAGCAAGAGAAATGAAAATATACAAAATATAAAGAATTAATCGGAGACCGGTTTGGCTATCAACAAAATTACAAAATCTAAGTAATTTTGTTGATACCGAAACCGGTCTACGATTAATTCTTTATATTTTGTATATTTTCATTTGTCTTGCTCGCTTACGTTCTGGTGCTTGCTGAAATTTCTTGAGGACAATCTTTAGTTGTCAGATCGTAGGAGATTTACTTCTAGCATAATGGATATCCATTTAGTTGTTATCCTTATTATATGTGTGTATATATATATATATATATATGAGCGTCCAATAATACTATCCATATCACGTCCTCACTTTGTTGTTTTTTTGTTTTTTTGTTATTGTTTTTTTTAACTATATATATATATATATATATATATATATATATATATATATATATATATATATATATATATATAAACATCGTCAAATTGAATAATCAAACATTAAAAATAAAAATATCAAAACAAGAGGATGTACAGATAGAATATATTAGTTTGACGCTCGGTATAGATGGTAGAGTCCAGGGAAAGAAAAATCACAACAGATGTGTGGATTCATGGTTGAGTACACACACACACACACACACACACACACACACACACACACACACACACACACACACACACACACACACACACACACACACACATATATATATATATATATATATATATATATATACACACACATATATATATATATATATATATATATATATATATATATATATATATGTATGTATGTATGTATGTATGTATATACTTTATTAAAAGGCTGCAAAACTATCGCAAGAACTGTTACTCGGAGTTTCACATTCCCGTTCATCAGACAGTTCTGTTTAGAATTCTAAACATAACTGTCCAATGAACGGGAACAAGAAACTGAGTAACATTTATTGTGTTATTTTGGGTGCATTTTAATAAAGTATATTATTCTACCGCTCGTATTCGAGTTCTATTTTTTGCACCTTGTTTCGCATTTATGCGTTTACTCTGGTATATATATATATATATATATATATATATATATATATATATATATATATATATATATATATATATATATGCAGAGGAAGAAAGAGAGAGAGAGAGAGGGGGAATGGTAGAGGAAGAGAGTACTTAACAGTATAGATTTCACAGTTGTTTCATAGGAAGGGATACAAACACCTTCCCTCAAGTAAACGATTGCTATATTTAAATGCATGTAAACAATATTTGAAGTCTTTCAATTATTGTTAGGTCCCAATCTGAATGATCGTGTTCCAAAATTTGAATACAACTTCACTTCTGTGATTGCTAAATTTACAGGTATACATTTTGCCGGAAGTTTCCTGCATTTCACTTCTTCATGCAACGTGCAAGAAACTCTATTCCTTCATGAATAATTTTAGGGTATACAGATATTTAAGAAGTATTAATTATCATACAGAAATCTAAGAAGCATTAATTATCAACTACAATTGTAAATAATCATTAGTCATAAGCTGTCGCATCTGTTAATTATATCTTTATAATTCATTCTAAATCAGTAAGTTCGATTTTTAATTCGTGTTTTTATCTATTTAATCAATGTATTTTGTCTTGGAATCTGATATATGATTTCATGGCTATGGTGTGGAAATGAAAATAAAATTATGCTTCGAAAATCACCATATTATTGAAACCATAAACTTGTTTCACATTTCCTGCTTTCCCGAAGAGTTATAATGTTTGTTTGTTTTTTTAAACATTAGCACATACAAACATTTACTTTCGTATATTTGAAATTTTTTTATTGAAACGAAAGTATGAAACCTTACAACATATATGTTACTCATTCTGTATATATTATACTTGTTTCATACTTACATAAATACACACGAAGAGGACAAGTACTTACATTCGCTGACAGAGGTATAATAACGCACTATATATATGTAAGTGTGTATATATATATATATATATATATATATATATATATATATATATATATATATATATATATATATATATATATATATATATATACATATATATATATGCAGCGCGTTATTATATCTCTGTGATATATACATATATATATATATATATATATATATATATATATATATATATATATATATATATATATATATATATATATATATATATATATATATATATATATATATATATATATATATATATATATATATATATATATATGCAGCGCGTTATTATATCTCTGTGATATATACATACATATATATGCCCTGCCAAAACATTTGAGAGACCTGCAAGACACGGATGTGGAGGTCTTCAAGACAAAACTCGACGCTTTCCTCTCCACGATACCAGACGAACCAATGGCTCGAAATGAGACACAGTTTAGGGCAGCGATGTCAAATTCTCTTATACACCAGATGTGCCATCAAAACTCTTGATTGGACTATATCAGATGCAGGAGAAGAGCCATGCAAAGAACGTGAAGAGAGCAAAGCATAAAGACAGAAAATCACGGTGGTGCACCAGCATGACCACAGCCACTTGGCTGAAACCCATAAATAAATAAATAAATAAATATATATATATATATATATATATATATATATATATATATATATATATATATGTAAAAGGTTGAAGAGGAACACACGTGTAGATATATATATATATATATATATATATATATATATATAAAGGGCATTAACTGTGTAGTAATGCCTCACGCTTCGAGGGACTAAATAAGTCAAAAACTACCAAAAGATAAGAAAGTGTACTGATGAACAAAAGAATGGTTTACCGTTAAGTTAAATGTTTTTAAGAGATAAATTTTGAAAGCTGCATTCCCTCGCTTTCAGTAAATATGTTGCTTATTTTTTGGTAGTTTTTGACTTATTTAGTCCCTCGAAGCGTGAGGCATTACTACACAGTTAATGCCCTTTATATAAATGATTTATATATATTTATGAAAAAATGATGAATTTTTTTCATTATTTTTTTCATTATGAGGTTTTTTTCACGCTGACTACTTGATAAATTCTTATAAAGAATTTATCCTATATTATATTATCTATATATATAAAAATGAGAATGTGTGTCTGTCTGTCTGTCTGTGTGAATCCCTAAAGCTCGAGAACTACGCAACCGATTTCATTCAAATTTTACAGATGCCTTACTTAGGGTTCCAGTTGTGTTTTAGTCAAAAAAAACTTTTAACTTCTTGCGGAGTTCGAGCCCACGGCAACATAATATCTCCTCCACTATTTAAGTATTACGTGTCAAAAGTGAAACAAAAACACTCATGTCAAATAGTTTCACTTTAAAAATGAAACTATTCCACTAACTGAAACAATCACATTTCGATACTGTAATGACAGATACTTTCAGAGAGAGAGAAAGAGAAAGAGAGAAAGAGAGAGAGAGAGAGAGAGAGAGAGACAGAGAGAGACAGAGAGAGAGAGATGTATATGTATACATATAGATGTATATGTACACGTATATGTATAGATATATATATAGAGAGAGAGAGATAGCTCTATATGCATACATGTATATGTATACATATGTGTAGATGTATATATATATAGTGTAGTATATTGCCACTTAAGTGTGGATGACCCCTAGGGGTGGATGTTACTGTTGCTTTTAGCCCCAGGAGGACATCTCCTCCAGCTGGCTTATCGACGTTTTCTTATCCAAAACTACGTCAAAAGTACTGAATGGATCTTTATGAAATTTGGAAATTACATTCTATGCATAACGGCCATAACTCCTATGAAAATTCATATATTTTTGATGTTGATGAAATTTTAACACGAACATAACAGATGAGCATTATTTGTAATTCAACGGTACAACAGTGTAAGACTACCCTTTCAGATATACTTACATTGTGATTTCTGCAATGTGGTGCATAAATTGTCGAAACGCATCTTTGCCTCCACTGATTCACTTGCAAAGTGTTGAGTAAAATCATTTCGTTGCAGACCTCCTTTGAATCTTTTTATTATCACTGCGACACACATAGTGCCCAGTTGGTAACATTGATTTCAAGGCCTTCCCAGATGAGAGACTGGTTGTTCTAAGACATTTATCGATTGTAAATTTTGTCTGCAATTTGGAAATTATATTCTATGCATAACGGCCATAACTCCCATGAAAATTCATATATTTTTGATGTTGATGAACATAACAGATGAGCACTGTCTGTAGCTGGTCTTCTCTTGGAAGAGCCCCGCTTCTCACATGGACAACTGTATGTTGGCTGCTCAAGAGTGGGCAGCAAAAAAAACTATTTGCATATGCTCCACAAGGGAAAACAAGGAACATTGTTTACAACGAGGTGTTATAATCGCAACAGCAAGAAAGTATGTACATGATCACCTTCTTTTACGAAACTTCATTGATTTTCATATATTTATATTGATATAACACATATATATACGTGTGTTTGGGTGCGTGTGTGTGTATATATATATATCATATACATCTCTATATATAAAGATGACAATGCGCGTCTGTGTGTATGTGTGAATCCCTAAAACTCGAGAACTACACAACTCTCTTTTACAAACCCAGTGAAAATACATATATTTCATATGTCAAAGAAATTCAAGCAATACATATAACACCAATGTTAAAAACATTCCCAACAATTCCACAATCCCCAACCTCCAGAGCTATTGAAGAAACTGTTAGCATCAACTGACCAATATTCCTAACATTTGCAAAACAAATTAGACAATACGACGCTGTACTACAGATGACATCATTTGGAACCACAAGAGATTTAACTGAGGCAGCATTCATCCAAACTTTCAAGATCCAACCTCAGATATATCATCGCATTGTCTCTCTACTAACTCTGTCAAATGAATCACCAAAATTGGCCTTTCATTATTTATAATCTGTACCTGTTTGTTTGGTTACGAAATAAAATACACAAAACGTGTTTCTGAATTACGTGTATTTACTTTATATACATATGAGTTGAAAACTTTCTTCTAGCAATCCACTTAATATCTATGTTCCATGCTGGCATGGATTGGAGAGTTATTAATATAGAAATATGGTATCGTAGCTACTAACAGTTGAGGGTTGCGTAGTCTAGACGGTGTTTTTAGATTTCATTATTCTCTTTAACCCGGGCAACGCCGGGTATTTCTGCTAGTATATATATAAATATATATATATATATATATGGAAAACAAAGTCAAGTTAGAAAATGCTAAAAGACTTTTAAAAAACATTTCAGTACTGGTTTCGATCCTTGAGATCTTTTCAACTGTAAATATGGATAACAAATTTTGGAAAAAATAAACTTTAGCAAATTTAAATGAAAAGGTTTTTTTTTTTTTTAAACATATTTGGAGGAATTTCAACCATGTTTCGTGGTCTGATACCGCAACAGCTCCTTTATAGGATCCAGTTAGCTCAAGACATCATCAGGAGGAACCACGTCCGGTTTCGGCCCCTACTCCGCTACCGTTTTGACGTGGCGGGGCCACCCCCTTTCGGAGGTGTCTTCAGCTCTGGTGTTGGGTGCATGTCTTCTTTCACTGTTTGTGACTGTTCTAATTCAACTGTGGAATGTCCCTCGCTATGGTTATTTTCCAGGAGGTTCTGGCCACACGTCTTACGGTTCATCAACCCGCGTTGTTGAATTACTTTCTCCCGACATACCTTCCCTTGGTGGATTAGGATCAGTTAGCTGAAGACATCATCAGGAGGAACCACGTCCGGTTTCGGCCCCTATTCCTCTACCGTTTTGACGTGCCCCCCCCCCCTTTCGGATGTGTCTTCAGCTCTGGTGTTGGGTGCATGTCTTCTTTCTTCTATTCCCTGGCCTCTTCGATGCAGCATCAATGAGTGTCAGCGTCCGACTGATTGTCATGTCAAATTCCTCTTTTTATACCTGCTGCTAGGCTCCAGCGGGCTTCCCCAGCAAGTTGTCATGTGACACTGTCTAAATTTCCCGCTGCTAGGGTCCAGTAGGCAGCCCCAAGTGGCATTTTCCTTGTTTCTGCCTGTCTCTGTTTCTCTTGTTAACTCTTGTGGGTTCGAGGTCGTTTTGAATTCTTGGCGAAGAAGAAGAAGAAGAAGAAGAAGAAGAAGAAGAAGAAGAAGAAGAAGAAGAAGAAGAAGAAGAAGAAGAAGAAGAAGAAGAAGAAGAAGAAGAAGAAGAAGAAGCGGGAGCGCTATGATAGTAGCAGAGTGTTAATTGGTTAAGTGTCCTGAAAATGACCTGCTGTTGACGGGAGTAGTGATTTGAATTCTTGAGAAAAACTATGCTCCAGCATGGCCGCAGTCAAATGACTGAAACAAGTAAGAGAGTAAAATAGTAAAAGAGTGTATATATATATCTATATATATATATATATATATATATATATATATATATATATATATATATATATATGTAAGTATAAATAATGATAGTAGTGGCAATCCAAATCATGAACTGTAAGGCATGTTTAAACGCATTATGGTTATAGAAAGTACCAGCATTGCTAGAAATAGCCACAGAAAGCTGATTGAAAACAAGTATGGTGAAAGCAGGTGGGGAATAAAAATTATAGCTCATATTTTTGCGAAGGCAGGAAAAAGACACACACACACATACACACACATACACACACAGACACACACACACACACGTACACATAGACACACATATATATATAGATATATATATATATATATAATCCACTCGATAGAATTTACTTGAAGCATAAGTCTATAAGAGAGACTAAATAACATCAAAACACAGCAGGTAGACCAGACCTTCAGGAAATATATAATACTGCACACAAACTAACACACACGTGCACGCACACGCACACACACGCATTAACGCTATCACACCTGACGAGCACAAACTATTTCACAGTATGAAACTATAACACGTAATATCCCACTAACACAGTGCACGAGTACTGGTCCTACATCTACTATTGTATTCACCAAAACTAGCGACATCATAGCTGCTGCTGTTCTTCCCAGTGTTACTATCACTACTACTCCGATCATTTGTACAATTTGATTTTCTATGAAATATTTTCAGTTTTCATTGTATTGTATTTTTAGACTAATATTTGCATAAAGACAGAAGTACTAAGCAATTTTCATCGCAAAATTGTTGTATATTTTAGATGAATGTTGTAGATAAATTCGATAAACTGAAAGAACACGTAGACACATTTCGGTAATGTTTTAACATATATTCTACATTGTTTGTACTTTCGCCTGTGAGAAAATCAACTCATTCTTCACTTTATGATCATTCTGAAGAAATTTATTAAGAATTGATGCGATTTCTCGAGGTGCACAAGATTATATTTTTGTTATGGTGATTAACAAATGTATTCAATAACGAGAATATAATACGTTAAGACTGTCCCTCTATATATTTTACGTTCACATGATGATAGGCCTGCAACCTTGAATCAAATGAGTGCACCGAGATATTAATGGACACGAAATGGATCGGTTTCTACTTTGCTAAGCAGACTGGGTAATCTCTCTAATACATAGATGAGAAACTATAATATTCTTTTCTACTTAGGAAGAAGGCCGAAATTTTGAGGCAGGAGGCCAGTCGATTAGATCGATCCTATTACGCAACAAGTACTTAATTCATCGACCCTGAAAGTTTGAAAGGCAAAGTCGACCTCGGCGAATTTTGAATTCAGAACATAAAGAGAGACGAAATACTGCTAAGCATTTTGCCCGGAGTGCTAAAGATACTATACACATTCTATCATACGATATGCATACTTATCTTACCAGGATAAGTTTATTTGCAACACCGGGTCACTTTAACATCAAGGTCACCATGTGAACAGATTAGACTATGCCTACCATTGATATTATTATCATATTTTCAAAGAAGGCAAATGTAACAGACTTAATCGAGAGGAATGAAAAATATATATTCATTGACAATTGACAATTGTGTCAACCACGAAAATCTGCTATAATGTGGAATCTACATTTACACATGTTTGTATGAAATTCATGTATTCTTCATCGTAACAACAGAAAAAAAAGAGCGTGAAGGGAAGAAGATTCAGTTTATTTGGCCGAATGCAAAGTAAGTATTGACTGTCAACAAACATTCAACAGGAATTAGAAGCAACAAGTGTCGGATCGTGGGTTTTCCAATGTGAATTGAATTTCCCTATAGATATCGCTTATTCTTAGTCTGTTTATTACTAGGTATTTGCGTTTCTGCGTGTCTGCGTGTCTGCGTGTCTGCGTGTCTGCGTACGTACTAATTTTTGCGTGTGTTTATGTGTGAGAATCTGGTATGAGATTTGGTGGATATTCCTATCAAAAATAACGTACGCCCGTTATCAAAGAAAATTTACGTATATCCACTGAACATCTCCACAAAAATATCGTTTCAGGTGGTGTCAATTTTTACTCAGTTTATAATTGTGTAGTCTAAACATATATTAGATTCTTAATGTGTCAGACAATAAAGGAATCGTGTTAAGTAATGTAAGAAGACAAACCTGTTATAAGATTCTAAACTCTCTTGTTCTCAAAACTGAATTCTATGTCCATTTTGACAAGATTTATTTAATCATACAACATACAGATATATATACATCGGACACACCAGGTGATATGAAATGATATGTGTAACCGTAATGTGACGTCGCAATCCCATGTACCATATGGTTGAGATTTGTGCAGACCGTTACTCACAAATTGGTCTTACAAAATACTCACAAATCTTCGGAAGTATTTATATATTCTCCTCTCATATTGAAAGATATATATATATATATATATATATACATATATGTGTGTGTGGAGAGAGAGAGAGAGAGAGAGAGAGAGAGAGAGAGAGAAACAGAGGTGGGGAGAGACTTCGTGTTTTATCATTTACTTGTGTCAGTCATTGGACTGCTAGTATAATGCTAGTATAATGCTTTCAAGGATTTTTTGTCGAACGAATTGGCTCCTGCGATTGTTATTAACGCCTGGTTCTTATCTTATCGGTCTCTTTTGCCGAACAGCTAGTTTACTAGAAAATAAACAGATCAACACCGTTGGTGGACGACAAACACAAACACCGGAAAAACACACATAAATATATACAAACATGGCCTAGTGTTTAGGGTGTTGCTCTCACGATCACGAGATCATGGGTTCAGTTCCTGGACTGAGAGGTGCATTATATATTAGCGAAACATTTCATCTTACGTTGTTCTGCAGTCACTTTGGCATCTGACATATTGCACAATGTGGGCCTGTTCAGGCAACGTCGATCTGACTGAGGAAGTACGCAAATATAGAGCACATACGTTTTATCAACATAAACAAATCATTTGAACAAGTTTGTTCGGCAAGAATTTGTAGAACCATCTTTCTCTGAACATCAGAGACTAACATCCTCCGCTCCATGTATGTGTTTCGGTGCGTGTGTGTGTGTGTGTGTGTGAATGTACGAAAGGCGTCTTACAGTTTCGGTTGTACCGCGATAGCTGAGTTCCGGAGTATACAAACGAGCCATGAGGAAATTTGAAACTATCATACGTACCGATTAGAATGGGACTTGCCCATTCTATAGGAGCAAATCAAGGAGCACCATTGAAAGGACTAACAAGAAAATAGGGAAGGCCAACTCATGGTATGATAGCCACGAATACCATAGTGTCATGTTCGTCGTTACCACCCCTAGAGGCGAACTGGCCGACCGCTTTAGAAGGGCCCTAGAAAAACAACAGTTAAGAATTAAGGTTGTATAAAGGCCGGGCAACCCTATCAAATCCCTTATCGGTAGAACCTACCTTTTGGTAGAACCTACCTTTTGGTAGAACCCTCTGTACTGATTGGAACTGTACTATATTTAGCTTTAGCCCACAAACAAACTGTAAAGCCAGAAATGTAGTCTATAGTATAAGATGTACAGAGGGACGGTGCAGTAACAACGTACCTAGAGAAAACAGCACGGAGCATAGGAGAGCGGGTAAATGAGCATTGGAGGGAACCTAAGGAAGAGAAGAACTAATCGGTTCTGTACCAGCACGCCTATCAGGAACACGGGGACTCGCTCAACAGCATAGAAGTTAAAATCTTGTCCACATATAGAACTGACGTTACGCTTCCGTCATCAGAAACAAATAGGGGAAATAAAAAAATATGGATAATGAGAATGGTATATATCAAGAAGATGACAACATACAGGAAGGGAGTAAAAGAATAAGGAAATAGAAAGAGAAGAAAAACGAAGCATAAATGTTCATCGTTCAACTTACCGAACTTTTATGCTTCTCTATCCTTCTGTTTTTATATGGTTCCAGGTTCGGTTCCATATCGTTGCACCTTGGCAAGTGTCTTGTACTATAGTCTTGTGCCGACCAAAGCCTTGTGAATGGTTTTGGTAGACGGAAACTGATAGTAGCCCGTCCTATATATATGTGTGTGTGTGTGTGTGTGTGTGTGTGTGTGTGTGCGTGTGTGTGTGTTTGTTTGTGCTTGCCCTCCCACGGTCACTTGACACCCGACGTCCCGGCGTTGATGTGTTTATATCCCCGTAAGTTAGCCGTTCAGTAAAATAGACTGATAGAATAAGTACTAAGCTAACAAAGAATAAGTCTTGCATCCGATTTGTTCGACTAATGGTGGTGCTCCAGCTTAGCCTCAATCAAATGACTGATACAAATAAAAGAATATATGTATATGTATGTATGTATATATTCATATATATATGTATATAAATATTTATGCTTATGTAAATATATAAATATTTCTGTATATGTTGCGGTGTTTACTTTCCTGTAACTAGGTTTACAAAGAATAAATCCTGGGGTCGATTTCTTCGATTAAAGATGGTACACTAGCATGGCCAGAGTGACATGACTGAAAGAAGTAAAACAATAAAAAGCTATCCCATTTTAATCGAGAGCAACGCCGGATATCTCTGCTAGTGCATATATATATATATATATATATATATATATATATATATATATATATATATATATATATATAATATATATATATATATATATATATATATATATATATATATATATATATATATATATATATAAATAAACTTATATATATATATATATATATATATATATATATATATATATATATATATATATATATATATATATATATATATATATATATACATATATATATATATTTCG
The DNA here is from genome assembly GCF_046866305.1 of Octopus bimaculoides. Taxonomy (NCBI): domain Eukaryota; kingdom Metazoa; phylum Mollusca; class Cephalopoda; order Octopoda; family Octopodidae; genus Octopus; species Octopus bimaculoides. The sequence continues at coordinate 147,640,534 of NC_142929.1, read as the reverse complement.
TGTGGTTTCTGGGACCTACACGATAAGAGAATCGATTACGAGTAACAACATCCAAAGTAAGACCATCGTCCATTTTCTAGAGAGGCCACTTACTACAGACGGAATGTGACAGGAGGATGTGGGGTCCGATATTACGTTGTAATGCTTAGCGCTTTATGGAGCGTGAAACCCAGAGTAATCCAATAGACCAGCTTTATCTTTATATATATATATATATATATATATATATATATATATATATATATATATATATATATATATATATATATATACTACATAATATAGATAGATAGATAGATAGATAGATAGATAGATAGATAGATAGATAGATAGATAGATAGATAGATAGATACATTTCTTTTATTAGCCACACAGGGCTCAACAAAGATGGGACGAATACAATGTAGATCTTTTCTTTTTAGGAGGGGGAAGGAAGAGAAAAAAAAGTAGGGGTGGGTGTCGATCAAAAGGGATCGTAGGAAGGAAAAAAGAAGGGAGTTCGATCAAAAGGGACCGAGAAAAAAAAAGCGAGCAATAGGGATCGTGTATCACAGTAATGTTCTCGTGTAAAAAGAGGGGAGGACAGTTTAGGTTTAGCCGTGGAAAGAAAAGCCTACGGAAAAGACCACGGTAACCTTGGTCAATATTGTCATTGGAGAAACTATAAGAGTAAGTGACACTCTTTTGCCTTTTTGTTTTTTGTCTGGATTTATTTTTTTTTTTTACTCCTTTATAGTGTAATGCTCAAGGTGGCTCCGTCATTCACACGTGCCATCCTTGCTACATCTCCCCCTTTTTTTTTTGAAGCATTCACTAGACAAGACTTCCTTTTCTACTCTCAACTTCCTCTTCAGATGATACTTGAAGAAGTTGATGAGAGATTGCCCAGAGAGGAAAGTCTTTGTCTCTAGACATTTCAGACGCGTCCACCATATACATTCTTCCGCCATAGCCACAAGTACGATGAAAATAGCTCTTCCTTCCCGTTTAAAAGAAGGAGGCGCGACAATATTCACGATAGAATCGGCTGATAGACCGACTCGTCCCACACGCGATAGTTGTTCGACGTAAGCCCACAGCTCGGATATGGTGGAACACTGTACGAGTGCGTGCAGAACGGTTTCGTCGCTCCGCCCAGATCTCGGACAGGTCGGCCCCGTGTTTCTCGAGCCATGCCTGTAGAGCTTATCCCGAACGGGTAGAGCTTCTCGATAGCACTGCCAGGCCAGAGATCTCTGGAAGTTGTCCATAGGTCCCGGCCCGAAGGTCGTCTTAAACAGGCGGGTCAGGTATTCCTCGTCGACGCCCAGGTTCGCCCCGAGATCGTCGTCGTACCTTCCCTCCACAAATCCACTATAGAATGCGCTAGTTGTGATGCAGTCGCTCAAGGTTGACCCGGGTTGTTGGAGTTGCCGGAGAGCAACGCGACACTCGCCGTGACATTCGCCCTTCCTCGGCCTCTTCTTGATCCACAACTGCAGTTCGGTCATGGAGACGAGCTGCGGGAAATCGTGCCGCACAAACGGCGACCACACCTGTTCACCGTTGTCTACGTAGAGCCGGAGATGTCGGAGTCTCAGCGCGTGTCTGCGCATCATCAACCACGGCATGCCCAGTCCTCCTTTTAACGAGTGTTGGCAGCAAACGGATCGCCTAACCATCGGAACACTTCCTTTCCACAAGAAGCGGAAGAGGATGCGCTCCAGGTTCGTGATGGTAGGGTCGGGACAAGGAACGACAGTTAGGCGGTAGTAGATGACGGACGCGATGTACGTGTTCGCCACCTTCGCCCGACCTTTTAGGGAAAGCTTCCTCTCGGCCCATTGCCGGGCTAGAGTGGCCACCCTTCTCGTTATCTCGTCCCAGTTCTTCTCCGTTTGGAGGTCTGGACCAAACCAGACCCCGAGCAACTGAACCGGACCGTCAGTCCAACGTCCCACGACGGAGGCGCTGCTTGACGGCATGGGCTTGCTTCTCCAGGTGCCGAGCCGCAAGCCTACTGACTTATCCCGGTTGATTTTCGCTCCCGTTACCGCTTCGTAGTCTCTCATTGTCTCGCCGACAAGCTAGATGTGCTTTTGGCTAGACACTATGACGGTGACGTCGTCCACGTATGCCGACATGCTCGTCCCGCATCCCAACTCTCGCGGGATGCCCCTAAGCGTCGCCAGCTTCCGCAGTAGTGGCTCGAGAGTCAACACGTACAGAAGCGACGAGAGGGGGCATCCCTGACGAACCGAACGTGCAATGTCGAAGGGTCTTGATAGATGCCCATTGACGCGAACTACCGAACGGATGCCTCTGTACAGGGCAGCCATCCAGCCGCGGAAAATGGGACCGAAGCCGGCCGCTATGAGGACAGCCTCCAAGTATTGATGGTCTACCCTATCGAAAGCTTTCGATTGATCTAAATTGATCAGGGCCCCACCCATGCCAGGTTCCTTAACTACCCGCTCTATGATGTAGCGCATCAGATGGAGGTTGTCATGGATGCTCCTGCCCGGCACGGCGCACGTTTGCGCCTTGCCGATCAGTTTCCCGATGACAAGCGCCAACAGCTTGGCTAACACCTTGGCCAAAATTTTCAGGTCTGCATTGAGCAGAGTGATGGACCTAAAGTTATCTATGACGTCCCCCTTGTTTGGATATTTCTTCAGCAGCGTTACAGCTCCACGGCTCACCAAACAAGGAATGCTCCCGTTTTGCTGTCAGTTGCAGTACATCGCCACCAAGACGTCTCCAAACAAGTCTGGCATACAGTTGTAAAGCTCGTAGGGCAGACCATCCAAACCCGGAGATTTGTCCCTCGAGCATCTCGCCATCGCGTCCCTCACTTCCGCCGCCGTGATGGCACCTTCGCAGCACTCCGCCTCTCTTGCCGTGAGTCGTGGTAGGCTGTGCAGGTAGGCACTGAAGTCCACCCTGCGTTCTCGCTCGCCACTCGTCCCAAACAGTCGAGCAAAGTGCCGCTGAAAGGCCTGACACATTTTGCTTGGCTCGAGCAGTTCGCGCCCCTGTTCGTCCACCAGAGACCAAACGGTGGCTTTGTTGCCCTGTTGCGCCTCCGCCACCCGGGCCTCTCGCGCAGCTCCAACACCTTCGTTTCTTAGAGCACGCATCCTAGCCCTGACAACGCACTCTTCGTGTTTGGCGTTGAAGTGTTGGTCTAGGGCCAACCTCGCTGCCAAAACGTGGATGCGATGCCACTTCTAATTGCCTATTCTAGCTTCTTAACTAGCTCACCCTCTACTCTGTTTCTGTCTATGGCTAGTGTCTTGCTGTACCTAACCGCTTCTGCTTTTATTGCTCTCTTGAGGGCAAACCACCATTTGTTATTGATGATGGCTCCCGTCAAAGTCCTCTTTACTAACGTGCTAATCCGGTCTCTGAAAACCTGTCTCGACGGGAAAGACGCGTTTAGTTTCCAGTAACCGTGGCCCTGCCTATGTGTCTTATCTAAGTCTAGCGTACACGTCACAAGTTTGTGATCCGTGTAGCTGACTATGTGAAATTGTGGACACCCTATGCTATCTCTATCTACTCTCCTACACAGTACTCTATCTAGATACGATCTCGACGACCCGATGCGGGTTGTCCATGTCCACATTGGCGCATTCGGGTGGTCGAGTCGGTACCTGTCAGTCAGTTGAAAGCGTCTGAGCAGGTCTTTCAGGCATTTGCATCCCCGTCTATTCCTATCTCTGCCCACATAGTCTAGATGCGTGTCCAAGGTAGCATTCCAACCCCCCACTAAAAGTAAAGGACGAGACGTTCCTAGGAATACTTCTAGACGTCGAAAGAAATCTGGTCGTGCGTATACTGATATGAGTCGAAAAGCACACCCATCGCTGCCATCGACATCCAGAACAACCAATCTACCATCCGGGTCTATGAATACTGTCTTTACTTCGAGATCCAGACTCTTGCGAAAGAGTACCGCCGTGCCACTACCGCCCATTCTCAGCAGACAGGGAGAAAAATAAATGTTAAACTGTCTGCCAAACATGGACGTTAGGGCCCGCGGATCATGGAGTCTGGTCTCGCTTATGGCTATGATTTCTAGTTTGTGTGACTTTATGTCGTTTAGGAGGTACCCTTGTTTCCAAAGGGACCCCAAGCCACGCGCATTTACACAACCAATCTTGAGCATAACCTTGATGTGAGTGTTAAGGTTTTAAAGAGAGTCACTTACCGTTTGAGAGTTTTTGTGTCTCCTCCTTCGAGTTTTCTTCGAGGAGATCGCTGTATAGTTTTTTCGCCAGGTATTTTTGGCATTTGCCAACTGCCTTGGGGAAAATAGATTTTAGTGTGTGGTGCAGGGTTGGTGTTATGTATAATATTTTGATGTGTTCTGGCGGTGTTGTGTACGGGTGGTTGCTGGTTTTTATGTCTTCGTTTGTTATCTTTGTTTTTGTGTTGATGTATTCCATCAACTCTGAGTTTTTTGTGTTGATGGCAGTGAGCATTGTGTGTGTGCTTGCTTTTAGGATTTTGTTGCTTGTGTTGTTGTTGTGTGTGCTTGTGTTTGTGTCTGGAGTGTTTTCAGGAGTTGTGTATCTCCCTGCTTTGTTTGTGTTTGCTTTTCTTTTCTTGCTCCTCTTCCTCCTTCCTTTCTGGGCTATTTGCCATTCCTCATTACTTTCGTCTTCCGACGAAGGTTCTGAGGAATCGGAAGGGGGTAGGGGCAAATTGTGAGCGTCTGTGTGTCTTTGTGTGAGTGGTTGTGTTGCTGTTTTTGTTGGTGTCGGTTGCTTGTTATATTCGTTCTCAGTGATTGTCTTCTTGGTTGTTGTTCTTGGTGTTGGTGTTGGTCTTTAGTTGTTGGTGGTGGTGTTGTTTCTGTGTTTGGCTCAGGTGGTGGTGTTGTTTGGTTGGGTTGGTTTGTTCGTTGTTGTCGTTCTTTCGTTTTCGCATATAGCTGCTTGATTAGTTGTGCATACGGTGGTGTGGGTAATAATGCTGGTGTTTTGGGTTTTTGGTTTTCCCGTGGCCGTTGTTGTTGTTGTTGCTGTTGTTTCGCGGCAGAATTGCAATCCTTTTGGAAGTGAGCTTCACTGCCACATATGTAACAGCGTGGTCGTCTGCCTTCTACCACTACATACAGCCTTTGCGTTGATGGTAACTTTATGTAGGTGGGTATTTTATTTAGTGACTCCTGGGTAATATAGAGGAGGATCTCCATTTTTTTACCCACCCACTGTTGCTTTTCAGAAACATTAATTTGTAATATGTCAACTTCCTCCATATCGACACATACGGCTGATGTTATCCATAGTGTGTCTACCGTGGGAGGAATATTTTTTATGATAACCCTTGTTACCCTCTGACCAAGGTAACTCGGTATCATTGTTAACTCTTCTGTCTTAAGAGTTAGCGTTGAGAATCGTTTCGCTAACTCTTCACTTTGAAAAATAACTTGCACATGGGCAAATTTATGCCACCAAGTTACATAATCTTTATATGGCCATACAGATCTCAAGCATTTCTCGATCATTTCCGTGCTTGCTTTTTCTGGGCTTTTTTTTGGTTTTTGAGTTTAAAAGTTTATAAATAATTGTCTTTTTGTTTGTGTCTTCTAGCATGTCTTGTGGTATGTTGATCCGTACCTCGTCGTTTTCTTTCGTAAGTAAAGCCTTTGTATCTTTTATCTGCTGTGAAGTAAAAGATACTACCGTCGTTTTTTGCCTTATCGCCTCGGCGAAGTCTGTTTTGATCTTGTTATTGTTGTTGTTGGTGGTGGTGCTGGTGTTGATGGCAGAGGTGACAGTTGTTACTGTATTAGCGTTGTTGTTGGCGGTTGTGATGATGGTGGGTGTTGTTGTTGTGGCAGATGGGTGACCTTCTTTTTGTGTACTCCTCTGACCTTCACATGAGTTACGAAGTGGCGGGAAATTTTTCTCATAATTTTTTTCGGCGTTCAGGCGTATTTGAGCAAATTGTTTGGCGATCATGCTCTTCTCTTTCTCTCCTTCCGTTGTCTGTGGTGAAAGGAACAAAAGAGGAGTGGAGTTGTTGTTCTTTTTGTTATTGTTGTTCTTAGTGGTAGTGGTGGCTGCGATGTCGGTGGCAGTAGTGGTTTTGCTTTTGTTGTCGTTGGTGGCGGTCGTAATGGTGGTAGTGGAGGTGGTGAAGGCAGTAGTAGTAAACGCAGCATTCCTGGTCTCTACGTCTTGTGTTCGTTCATGTGGAACGACTTGTTGGTCAGTCTCCTTGCCTGCTATTAGAGGCAAATCGAACACGTGCGAAGGCCTAGCCATATTTGTTTCACGAAATATGGCAAATAAGCCGGAGAAAAATCAAAAACTTTTGGAAATAAACTCCAGAAGGAGCCACTTCCTATTACAAAAACCCAATAGGGTCGAAGTATACAGTCTTATACACCTCTTCCACAAAAACTATTTTAAAACTGCAAAATTTTTGACATATAAAAAGCCAACTTACTTGCGAGTCGATGCGACTAGCATCCGTCCAGATCAGATAGATAGATAGATAGATAGATAGATAGATAGATAGATAGATAGATAGATAGATAGATTTGCGAAAAAGTGACGGTTAATTACAGTTTTTCGTTCTGTTTTCTCCTTGAAACTGTACGTCAAAGTTAACAATTTTAATTAGAAACTATAATTTCCATATTTATCATCAATATAAACCAGTAGAATCCAATGAATCTTGTTTTCTCCTATGTCCCTTGTTTTAAAATTATCAATGTCATAAATCACCTCTCATACTAGATTTTATAAATATTTTTAATGGGGAAACAAAAAATAATAATTATCAGGAGAAATTTGCCACCAGACTGGTAACGATGAGCTATGCTCCTCCGAAGAGTAATCCAATCTATCTTTACAGACATACTTAACGTGGACCGAAGATATGTCAGGCGTACTACTTGTAGAAACTGTCACTATAAATACGTTGGTATTACAGAATTTTTACTGAATGAAATGCCACGAGATATGTTTGAAACATTGCGCTATAGGTCAAACTCTTTGGAAACAAAATTACGAATTATTTTTATCGATCGAAATTAGAATTCAGTGACATGTCAAAATTGCAGCGCATATATATTACTCAAACTAAGTGATATAAATTTCACTGTCTCTTATCTTGATTACTATATCTTTCTAAATAAATTAATAATTATTGGTAAGTTTCGCAATGCGCTAAGTTTAGATAGAATTGAATATTGGCACGAATTTCGAGCAACATCCATTGTCATTAAGTAGTGGACATAATGAGATTCTCTGACAGATCATTCTTCTTGTTTAGAAAACGTTACTTTGTACGAAAGGAAAGCTACTTCAATTTAAGTGTGAAGATGCAAACAGCATAAAATATTTTCAAAGTGAGTTTTATGCATGAAAATGACATGTAATACAAATGTAAATTGCTTGCTTGATTAATTTCGTAATCTTGCAATGATTTAGATATAGATACTGGAATATTTAAATACCACTGGCAAGTACTACATGAAGAAAGAAAAATAGTTTCCTCTTTGGACGATTATCCACCCTCTCTCCCATTTCATTAGTAATTTTCTCCCTCCCTCCTTCCCTCTCTCTCTTACTCCGTAATCAACTATAAACAGTAGCAGTAGTTCCCAGTCAAATATCCACGTATTACTAAAACGCTATCAGAATTCCAAATGCTAAACACAAAACTGATGTCAAAATGCCATGGTGAGATGAATCAAGTAGGGTACCCATTCTTAGTCATCTCGACATGATAAGCAGCTTGGATATACGACCAGAGATCTCGCATTTGCAATCAAAAAGAACACGCGAAGGCTTGTATGTTATTTGTAGGGAAACCTTTAAGGATAAAGAACTTCATACATGGCGAATTCATGCTGGGGGCCAAAAAAAAAAGATATAACAGATTATACTTCTAAAACTCATAATACGCAAACTAAAATATGTTAGAAACTTTCCCTCTTCTTATCACTATTTCGCTCTCATCCTTCATTTTTCCGCTGATGATGATAAAGAGAATAGAAAATCCGATTGTATTTAAGTCGAATTTTAATTTTAACCTTAAATAACTTTGAAACTTTCCTCTGCCTGACTCTGTCTTCTTCGTTTCTTTTATCCACTGCTAAAAGAGAAAATGCAAATCGATTGTATTTAATTCATAAATATTTTTAAAGGACTGAAGACTAATTTCAAGTACTCAAGTTATACTATACTGAAGAACCCTCAATGCAATATCTAATAAATGGAAACCTTATGTGCTCTTTCACTCATAGGGAAAAGATAAAACAAATATAAACTTAAAAGTGGTTTCTTCGCCTTAAATAGCATAGTCACGTTTTATCATAATAATCTCTCTCTCTCTCTCTCCCTCTCTCTCTCTCTCTCTCTCTCTCTCTCTCTCTCTCTCTCTCTCTCTCTCTCTCTCTCTCTCTGTGTAAACAGTAGCAGCAGTAGTTCCTAATAAAATAACCACATGAAAAGAAAAGTAAGTTTCATATTAGGAAAGATAGTGACAGAGATATAATTTCAGAACAAACGCCTCTTTTGTTCTGCATCATAATCGTGCAGAGAACGTCGAAGAAAAAATAATAGGAGAAATCTCACGTGTTCTTTACAGGCAAGATAAATTCATGTTTAGTGTAGGCAAAATCTTGAGTAGTCTGTGTGTAAAGTTATTCTAAATTCCAAGTCTGGTTTTAGACACAGGCTTCATATCAATAGAAAATTATGCATAATTAAAAGCTATTAACAAGAAAACTTACCTCTGATGAACCTTCGCTAATCAAGAACAGAAGATAGCTTCTAAATGCATGATCAATAAATGACATAAGATTCTAACTTTGTGACAGAAAAATATCGATTTGTCATAACAGTAAAGAATTTATCACCCACAACATCAGTTCTCCAAAATATCCGTAATTAGAACCTTATTATGAACTATGACACTACTGCAAAAACCATTTATACGCTAACCGTAAGAAGGATAGTCATTAAATAAGACAATCTAACAACATATACAAATACGGAATAGTCATGGAATATTGAAATAGTAATGGTAGCAAGATGCAAAAACAATGCACCTTATATGTTTGTATGTGATGCGAAATAAAGGTCACGTACTGTTATTGGGGACAGTTGTGTTGAGGGGTAAATAATCCATCTAATACCTCTGGTAAATTATGCATGTGAGGCATATGACAATTTCAATGGTTGAAGTCACTTTTTTATGAATGTATACATAGATAGCATGTTTACTCCAATATTGTTATGTACAGAGACTGATTTGGATGGAGATCCGTGTCTTGAGGTGGGGTGGGGATTAAAATGTTTTCTTCAAATTTATAAATGAATCTACGAGCTTTATCGATTTCTTGTGTTCTCGAACTACCAGTACTATTTCGACTGTATTTGCTTTTACATTTCGAATATATATCTTACATTACCTTTCTAAGAAGTGATCATTTTCATTAGAACATTAATAGTATCAATATCAATAATCTAAGACAGCCCGCAAATACCACGGTCGCATCTCCTTCCTCAAAACTTATCAGTTAATAAGACTACCGGATATTATCTATGTAGTTGATGCTTGTGCAAGTGGCTTCGAGACGAAATGCAATAGAAGATGGTGTCGTTGTAAAGTGAACCTGCTTGCATGTACATGTACAATGAACATATGCAACATTCATATATCTATGAGAAGCAATAGCTGTCCTTCGAGTAACGTCACTTCCCGTTTGGAAAAGAATGTAAGTGTTAACAGTGACAAAGAGTATGGGAACTGAAGAAAATGGAAAGTTGTGGCTGCTTTAGAAAATATTATTGATCCCATATAAATTATATTAATCATTAGTTGACACAAATCCACTTGAATCGCGAAATCAATAAGCACCTCAAGAACACAGACGCAAACACGTTCACACATAGACGTATACGGAATATTTATATATGCACACAGAGAGACAGAGAAACAGAGAGATGTGTGGCGGAGAGATTGATAGATAGTTTGTAAGACAGACAGACAGACAGATGGCTAGATAGATAGATACACTCATACATACATATAGATATATACATATATATATATATATATATATATATATATATATATATATATATATATATATATATATATATATATATATATATATATATATATATATATATATATATGTATATATATACACAAACACACACACACACGCACACACACGCAGAAACATATACATATACACACACACACACACACACACACACACACACACACACACACACACACACACACACACACACACACATATATATATATATATATATATATATATATATATATATATATATATATATATATATATATTCTGTGTGGGGAGTGTAACATTTGTCTGTCCGTATAGTACAGGCACAGAGGTATATAAATATGTGCGTATGCAGATATTTGGGTGCGTGTGTGAAATAAAATGTGATCACATTGTTATATAGTTTTTATGACTGTTAATAGTTAGGCCTTCCAAAATAAACATTTTACTTTAGTAATTCTGATTCATGCTGTAATGGGGATAATACACAAGCGCGCAAACACACACATTCAAAAATAGACATGTGTGAGTATGTGTACATGTACACATATATATATATATATATATATATATATATATATATATATATATATATATTTACACACACACACACATACACACGCACACACACACATACACACACACACATACACACACACACATACACACACACACACATATATATATATATATATATATATGTGTGTGTGTGTGTGTGCATGTATTTATATACTTGTACCAAATTTGGCAAAAATATTGTATCTGTTATCAAACGTAGCAAAATACTGACAAGTGAGTTTTTGCATTTATAGCGATTTAAATGAGAGCTCAAAACTAATCCATTGAAAATACTTTATTATGATGATGACCCATGATCATTTCGATGCGATAACCAGATCGATTCATGCATATTATAAAATATGGGATACTGCATCTCCTCAGGGTCTTATTAGTAGCAGGCAGATAACAAAAATAGATAACATTTATATACAACATTCATAGTTGACCTATGAAAATATGTAAAAAAAAACAAGTTGAAAAGACATGAACTGTAATGCAACCGTACAGCATAACGGTGTTGAAACCGTAAACATATCAAGCAAATGATTCAAATTTATGATGTTAAACTAGGAAGTTCGATAATGAACCAATACGGAACGCTGTACATTTCGAAAAGGACCGTTGGAGTTATAAACGTAAATACAAAATTCAGACCGAAGAAAAAAACAGTTAGATATTAAAAAAATACATTTCTAATACAAGTTCATGGTCAAATAGAAGTATGTCTAATAAGTAATGCTTATATATAACATACTCTATAAACAACTTAAGTATACATAATCTAAAAAAGGCCTTATATTAATTTAGTATTTATAAGTAAAAAGCCTTATATGGTTATTAAAGCCTGATAGGTTATAGAGAATAAATTAAAAAATATAAGAAAAAATATATAAGAAAAATAAGAAAAAATGAGCAAAAATATGTATATTATATATAACATCAAAATATCAATCTCAAAATCCTACCTGTCCCCAGCTGAGCAGTTTTTTGGGCTTCTTCTGTTTCATGTCAATCCCGATTTCTTTGACATTTTTCCCGAACTTGGTTGTTAGTGCTTTAGTGCCCCTACAACTACTGTAATGACAGACACTCACCTCATACTCCACATTCTTGAAAATTCGTCTCTCAGTCGTATGTACGTTTCAATATTTTCTAGTTCTTTGTCACTTATGCGTACATCTCCATGTTTTACAATATCTATGATCTTGGTCTCTTTTTCTTCTTTTTTTTCATTTATCTACAACAATATCAGGTCTCCAAGCCTCGATTAGGGAGTCACATTTGATTGTGAAGTCCCACAGTATCATATGTTCTTGGTGACTCCTTCTGGTTCATGTTCGTACCATTTCCGTTCTCTATTCAGGCCGTACATTTCACATAGCCTCCAGTACACAAACTTACCCACGTTATCGAGCTTCCTTTCCTAGTGCTTTTGGACCAGATTGCTACACTCACAATATGTGAGATTGTTTCGTTTCTGCTGCCACACATCCTACAAAATGTTGATTCGCTATTCTTATCTATTTGGAACTTGGTGTAATTAGTTTTCAGAGCTTGTTCTTGAGCGCTGCATATCAATGCCTCAGTGCAACCTTTCTTATCCCTTTTTCTTACCGATCTCCGGGTGTTGATCTTGTCTTTACCTTCGATTGCTGTGAGGTATTGCCCATGCTGTGCTTCCATTTGCCAGTAGTGTACTCTTTCATCTTCATCTTGTTTCGTAAATGTTTGTGGATGCATCGCATTTTCGGTAGGTATATTGTTAATTATAGTGCTAATTCTATAAGAACTGCTTAGACAAAAATGCCAACCTCGGTTCCGTAAACAGGCACACTATCCAATAACATAAAGCAAAAGTATGCGAAAAAGGAAATAACAACATGGTTTCTTAGTGATTAAATCTGTATCATGACAGCATGAAATAAAAACCACCACCACCACCATCATCATCAAAATCATCATCATCATCATCATCATGATCATGATCATGATGATCATCATCATCATCATCATCATCATCATCACCCACATCATCATTATTATTATTCAGTGAGAGAGTAGCGCATGCCAATGAAGTGACACTGGAGTACAATTATACGAAACCCAATATACCCACCATGACTGCCTATCTGATTAGGGTTGCCAGTCTGATAAGGGTACACCAGGCACATGCATCACAATTATTATTATTATTATTATTATTATTATTATTATTATTATTATTATTCGAGGCCCTTTTGAGCAGGATGGGCTACTCAACCTGAAGATACATGTTATTGGGCCCTACCTGCAAGATCATGTTTGTTTGTCTTGATATAAGTTCACCATGTCGTATGGTTATGATGCATGTGCCTGCTGTACTCTTATCAGATGGGTAGTCAAGAAGGGTATACTGGGCTTCTTAAAATTGTACCCCAGTGTCACTTTGATGACATGCGCTGCTCTCTAACTGAATAATAATAATGCTTGTGACGACGACGACGACGACGACGACGACGACGGCGACGACGACGACGACGATGACGACGATGACGATGATGATGATGATGGTGATGATGATGATGATGATGATGATGATGACGATGATGAAAGTTTTTATTTCCTGCTGTCGTGATACAGTTTTTATCATTAAGAAACCATGTTGTTATTTCCTATTTGGCATGATTTTGCATTTTTTGTTATTGGATAATGTGCCTGTTTACTGAACCGAGATTCACATTTTGTTTTCTATGTATTTCTTATAGAATGGGGGTGGCGTCATGATTAAAAGCCTAAAATATATATACTGTAAAAAAATTACGAAGAATTCAAGAAGACTTGTAGACTTTCAGAATGAAATTTCTATCGTGTAATTACTAAAATTGATCATTATAAAAGTGCTATAAGAAAAAAAAACTATTCATGTCAAAAATTGAGAAAAAAATATATACCAATAAAGTGTTCTTTCATGTACGGGAGAAAAACGTCTTTTCTATTTTCTTTCAGGCTAATTTTTTCTTTGCTAAAATTAATGATATGATCACTTCCTTCCTTAATAGTTCATGATAGTAACATTGATTTAAATGTATGCAATTATACATACATATATACACACATGCATACATACATGCCTACATACATATATATATAAATATATATACATGCATACATTCATATTATACACACGCACACACACACACACACACACATACAAACACATATATATATTTATCATAGCATATAAGTATACATATGTATGAACATTCTTATATATAGCGTATAAGTTTATGGATATATATATATATATATATATATATATATATATATATATATATATGCATACACGCATACACACACGGATACACACACGAACAGGCACACACGTGTGTCTGTTAAACAATTGAATTGATTGCGATTGACAACTTTGTAAAGATGCGAAATATTACGTTAGGAACTTATTACAAATGCCTAGCAGGGTAGGAGCAGTAGCCAACTCAATCTTATTTTCTAACAAGATTGGATATGAAGTAACATTTGACCGAAAGAAACTACGAGCGTCAGAAATATGATGAAAGCAGTTTTAGACGTTTTCTTAAACATCGTATGGATCGATAATGTCTGATATATCCCTTCCGGTTGTAGCGTAGTGAAAGAATCTGCGCATTTATGACAAGTGTCAAATACGATAAATTGTTTTTTCCTTAGCTTTAAGTCCACCAGTAATTGAGCAACGGTATTTTCAAAGATAATCTAACGGTGACCGTCCAATACTTTCTTTCTAAAGTTAGTGTTGTGTCGCTGATGTTTATGTTTCTTAATCTATACATGCCTTAATTTTATAAAACTTTTATTTGCAAGATAATTTGACAGTGTATAAAAGAGAGTTAAGCTAAGTTAAATTTGAAAGCGAGTGTCTTTTTGAAAAATAGAAAAACCTACGGAGTAAAACAGTATTTTCTCAATATTTTCTCTACAGTTCGGAGGAGAGAAATGCCACGAGGATATTACAAATGTCTTTATGATATTTTCCGATTCACGTAATCACATGTGATAATCTTCAAGTATGATTATATACAAATTTGTACAGACGCCTCTACCATTTTATATGTTCATAAATTTCAACAAATGTGCTGCACTTCGAAAGCGAAGAAAGACTTCATTTATGGTATCACCATGTGCCATCATTGATAAAGGGTTTTTATCATTTAAAAGCATCTTAGTCCTACGTTGTGCTGAATATGTGTTTAACTAAATGAACAGCCGATTAAGCACATATATGCAAATTAAGCTCTCCACACGTCAGTTACGTCAAAACTTAGGGTCGGGTTTCCACCGATTTTTTCGCCAAACATTGAATGCAGGAAAGTAATGTAAGCTATATTCAAAGAACTTCCTAAAATAGTTTAAAATTCTAATACTTAAATATATCCCAGATAGTTTGATCGACCAAGTATTGCGCCCTATATGCATGTCTCTGTGTATATGAGTACACACAGGCACACACACATATATATGTATATGCATATATATTTATATAGATAGACACACATACACACACACAAACACCTATCTCCCTCTCTCTCTCTGTATATATATATTTATTCATATATATATGTATATATATATATATATATTTATATTTATATATATATGTATATATATATATTTACCGATAAAGGTTTTTTTCATACTGAACTACTTGGCAAAATTGTTAATTATTAATTCTATTACTAATTGACGATTCCCTGCCCTTATTCTTGTATAATTTATATTTGATACCTCTAAGTTAGATGGTTAAACCGTAATCCCTTCACACGGGACTTTTTTTCATACGGGACTATTTTGTGACGCACATGGAATGGATTTCTTTTGAGATGGGATGCCTGAAATCGCTAGCCGATGAATTCGTAAGTGCCTTTTCTTCCCGTTGATTTTTGGCGTCGCATGGCCAGAAATTACCGTGAATTTTTTAGAGACACTTTCAGATTTATCAGAATATTGGGCTGATGAGACGGAATCGATTAATATCTTAACCGCGAAACGTTCGTATCCAATTTACTAAAGGCAGGTTTGTTTTTGCTTTTCACTCTGGTTTTTTGTTCTATGTGCGCCATAAATATCGCCATCCATTTAGAGAAAAAATTTGTAGTTTAGAATCAGTAGTTTTTTGACTGCTATTTCTAAATTTTCAGTATGTTGGAGAAGCAACTCAATGCTAATCCCTGTATATTTACGATGATAAATGATTTTACCGATAATGTTTTTTTTCATACTGAACTACTTGGCAAAATTGTTAATTATTAATTCTATTACTAATTGACGATTCCCTGCCCTTATTCTTGTATTATATATATATATATATATATATATATATATATATATATATATATATATATATATATATATATCTATCTATATATATATATATATATATATATACATATATATATATATATATATATATTCTCGAGCGTTAAACTAATACATCCATTTGTTGTTTACACCACCTATCTTCGTCTGTTGTTTTTTTCGTAAATTCTCCTATATATATATATATATATATATATATATATATATATATATATATATATATATATCCATGAACACACCTGTTAGCGATACAGTATGCATAATTGGAAACATGTCGGGCGAAAATATTTTTTATTTCATTTACACAATAGTCAGTAATATGCTTACATGATATTAATACTCAATTTGCGTATGTTTACTAACGCAGAGAAACTTGGTTTCTTTAGCTCGTATGTTGAACATTATCCCAAAAAGTTTTTGTATATATTATTGATGAGACAGCAAAGTTAATTTCCACGTATGTTTACGCTAGAAATATTCTTTTGAGATGACATCAATGTTAACAAAAGAAAGACATTTTTTTCTTTCGTAAGTTAGTACATTCTGTACACATCCCACTTATCACGAAATAAAAATACTGACAATAAGAACGTTCATTCCTATGACTGATGTCACAATTTGTGAGCTGTTTTCAAGGACTGTGAACGTATTCATCATAAATAGTAATTCGTTTTTAGTGAACGTATTCTGCGTCTGAAAATATGGCAGGCAGCATTGACTTACTGAACTATAGTGAGATTTTAAATTTTAAATTAGTTCTATACATATTCATCTTTAAGTTCTCCAAGTCTTAGAGATGTGCTTCAAAAGAGATTTAACTTTTTTTATACGTTTCATAGATACTCGCCAAAGTATTGTGTTATCAATTGGTCTCAGAACTCTCTTCTGGTGTTACCAAGCAATTCAGTTTTGATTTTATCTGATCAAATGTCATTATCCTATCATCATTGGTGCATTACATATATTTCACTTCACATTTCAATATTTTCTGTTCATGCTTTGATGTCTGATCTGTGTTATATAGAACTGATCGCGATCAAAGAACTAGATTTTAAATTTCACGTTCAAGTCAACATTAACATCAATTGTATTATGCGGCACAAACACCACCAAGTGTTACTTTTCTTTCTTTGTTATTATTCACAATAAATGTCAGTGATTTGGACATTGATATTTTCCCGACCTTTTTATTAATACATTATTCTTTTCAAAAATGTTTAAGCATGTCTCATAATGCAAGTATTGTTCGTTAAAGCTGCAAATTTGATTGTTCTAATTTTCTCCCCGTTCTAATTGATTTTCTGCTTTAGCAAGTTCAAAAATTCGGAACTTTCGATTTTCTCACTAGTTAATTTGTCGTGTCTTGTTTCACCAGTCACTTGATTTATAGGAATTATTAAATAATTCATTCCGAATATCATTATTTTTTTTATGTACTACACAACTGAAATTGCTGAAAATGCCCAAGAGATTTAAGTGGTATCTATATCTAGTTTTAATTAAAAAAATGCTGATATGTGTGAGAACTGTGTGAGGTAAGAGCCATAGACAGACGTATAAACTGGCTTGCTGCATATCATCATGTTCTTACACAATTTCAAAACATCCTGTCAATACTTGTAGAGGTTATTAAAATAGTATCAATCACTGTTGTTCGTTCATATATCGGGGGTCAATGTATCCGATCGTTAAATTAACATGACAGTGCGTGAGTGTTCTACCAAAATTTACACAATTTGTATCTAACTATTGAAACCTGAATTGCGTGATCGCGCTAAGAGTACAGTTAACATATTACTTACCCCAAAAGCCAAGTAGTAAGCTTGAAGTTGGCATCTCATGAAAATGTAACAAAATCTTAAGACACTCGGCTATGCTTCCATTCTACCATGAGCACGTGTCAAAAGTTGAGGTCGTTTCAAATAAAACCCATTGCCCGAAATAATGGTGGTATCGGGACAGGTTTCCTGTGATTGCTCAACTTGAAACTGAAATCTAAATCTCCCACATAAAAGAAGCATTATCTAAAGCAGAAAACAATTGAACATCTAGGGTGATACATTCCGAAATATACGATATATTATTAATATAAAACGCAGAATAGTAATGACCGGAAAGTTGGTGATCACCTGCTTGCTGGATGTTGACTGACATAGGGCTAAAGTTCCCAGGCGTCACCTAATAGTCTTGTCTACGTGAGCATAGTTTTTAAGCTATGTTCATATTTCAGTTTTAACTAAAATTAATCATACATATGTCAATATCATTTACAATTTAAAACAGTTATATAATGTGAACTAAGAAACCGTATATGATCATAGAAATGTCCTACAGGCACATGACTGAAAGAAGTAAAAGAGTAAAGAGAGAGTAAACAAAATATTTTTGCGGCCCCTGACACCATACGTCTCATATTTGCAGAATCTATCTACAGATATGCCCACGCTTTGCTTAATTTAGTGTGATTGTCATTGCAAAATATATATGACGTTTTGTTGAACTCTTTTAATAAAAATTGGTGTTTTGAATGTGCCCTTACTGTTTTGATTGTGAGATCACATGGGTCAAAGTCACTTTTCATTGAGCATGCTCAAAGAACTGTAAAAAGAACTTCATGGTATGCTCTTTATGGAACTTTGCCATCACAAGTCTGCATTTGCTTACTATTCTGAAAATACTTTTCCCAGCTGACAACTGACTTAAACATGTTTTATATTTCAGAGATATGGCCAGTTGTGAGAGAAGAGAATGTAAAAACATTCCCGATATCGTCTGCATATTTCTGGATTAGGCAGTGAAACAAAATAACAGATTTTTGTGAAGAAAGCTTACCCTACTTCCTACTTACTTTAGCATGAGACTAGGTGTCAAGACAAACCTTTGGCATCCCATATAGTGTGCTGAAACACTGAGACAGAGACTGCTTCAAATACTTCAGCAGAAAGTTTCCAGCTTTGTCATGTGAGAAAAATGAGGTTATAGTGTTTGATGGGCCACATATTAGGTGATTATCGCAGGGCGAGGTATTCTAGGAGTCCATGTCTGGCATTGAAAAAGAAGCATGGAATGCTTTTGTTGCAGTTGTATCTGATTTCCTGAGAAACGGGAAGCCATCAAATTATGAAGATCTTATGCAGACCTTGTTAACCAGTTTGCGAGCACTGGACTGCAACATGAGTGTAAATGTACATTTCCTGCACAGTCATCTGGACTACTTCCTTGAAATTCCTAAGGCAATAGTGATGAACAAGGATAAAGATTCCACAAAGACATCGAGAACATGGGGACTAGGTATCAAGGCAGATGGAACACCAGCATGGTGCTGTCTACTGCTGATCATTGCAAAGAGACTGTCATGATGCAATTTATTCACATAAAGCAACAAGGAGAAAGTTCATTCCTTGAGTAGCTCAGACTCCAATTTGACAGAAACATTTATTCTAAGATGTGTAATTAAGCATTTGGTGTAACGTATCTGTTAAACAATAAAAAGTACTATTTGGTTTGTGCTAGTTTCTTATTTCAGACTTGCTTTTAATGGCAAAAATTGACATTTTTTGGTAAAAGAAAAAAAAAAGGAATTCTTGTGTAACAAAAAACTTGACCTGATGGAAAATTTCTTGGGGCATTTCTGAACCTAACACCATCAAATTAGGTAGGAGAAGTTGTAAAAAGCAGGACGACTAAAAATGTTTTTGTGAAATGTTCCCCAGGAAGTGGCTGTGTGGTAAGTAGCTTGCTTAACAACCACATGGTTCTGGGTTCAGTCCCACTGCGCGGCACCTTGGGCAAGTGTCTTCTACTATTGGCTCCGGCCGACCAAAGCCTTGTGAGTGGATTTGGTAGACGGAAACAGAAAGAAACCCGTCATATATATGTATGTGTGTGTATATGTTTGTGTATATGTATGTGTTTGTCCCCCCATTTTCGTTTGACAACTGATGCTGGTGTGTTTACGTCCCATTAACTTAGCAGTTTGGCAAAACAGACTGATAGAATAAGTACTAGGCTTACAAAGAATAAGTCCTCGGATCGATTTGCTCGACTAAAGGTTCTCCAGCATGGCGGCAGTCAAACGACAGAAACAAGTAAAATAGTAGAAGAGAGTATTTGTTCTGTTTTAACATTATATATGTATACATACATGTGTGTGTATGTGTGTGTGTGTGTGTGTGTGTGTGTGTGTGTGTGTGTGTGTGTGTAGACGCAAGAGTGGATATAGGCGCAGGCGTGGCTATAGGTGCAGACGAGGCTGCGAGATAAGAAGCTTGGTTCTCAGTCACATGGTTCAAGGATCAGTCCCATTGCGTTTCAGCTTGGGAAAGTTTCTTCTACTATTGTCTCGAGCCAACCAAAATCTTGTGTGGTAGACGGAAACTAAAAGCCCATCGTGTATATATCTGTGTGTCTCTATGTGTGTCTATGTGTGTGCGTCTTTGTGCCTGTGTTTTCTTCCCACTACCGCGTGACAGCCATTGTTGGTTTGTTTACGTTCCTATCAATTAATGGTTTACTAAAGGAGGCCCATATAGTAAATAACAAGCTAAAAAGAAACAAAAAGTACTGGCGTCGATTCATACTACTAAAAGACAGTGCCCCAGCAGGTCCATAGTCTTGCTCCCCAGCCACACGTTTCCGGGTTCAGAGCCACAGTGCGACACCTTGGGCAGATGTCTTCTACTATAGCCTTGGGCCGACTGAGGATTTGTTAGTGGATTTGGTTGGGGGAAACCGAAAGAAGCCTGTCATATGTACATATATATGTGTGTGTGTGTATGTGTGTGTATATATATAAAATTTATTTAAAACCTCTCAGCGAGAGACATACAGTAACAGTACTGAATAGTAAATTTTATTTGCCAACAGAATGTGGCGGTCCTCATACAATACGATGATACTGTTGTTTAAGCCCAACGGAGAGAGCGGTTTGCGACGAGAGAGAGAGAGAGGGGGGGGGGTATTACCTATTGGGTGTACAGCTCAGGATAGCGGGAAAGATATTTGAAATGCAAGAGGTACATGAGCACTAAATGTCATGGCGAAATGGAGTGAAAAATACTGACTTTTAAAGAGATTTGGTTGATGTCTTTTGTAGTTGCAAGGCTGATTTAAAACCACCAAATTGTAGGGTTGGGTAAAATTTTCCCAGCAATGTAAGACGTCATTTTTGTCATATCACAGTTATGATCGAACCACATTAGTTCCTGAAATCCTGTGGTGATAATGTGAAAGAACATCCATAGGAATATGTTTTTACTCAGTCGCCTAGCTGTTTTTGATTAGTGAAGTTTTGTATTCGAAGCAAGCTATAAAATTTGGTAGCTGGTAACAGCCAGTAGTTTAAATTTTCAAGTATATAAGTATAACTCAATGCAGATTTACTCCACCGAATAAATATTCTTTCACAAAAACAAAGAATAATTTTATCAGATAAGAGTACATGAATATAAATAAGAATGTAATTGAATGTATTTCTGATCTAGGGTATTTAATTGAGAAAGAATGTTCTGTCCTCCAGCCTAGCGTAAGTAGTCGATTTTCCGGTTCCAATATTTCAATAACAGCAGGATTATTGGGAAGCAAATAATTATCTTTCAGACACTGAAGCACTTCCATAATTAGTTCCAGCTTCTATAGCTCAACAGCAATAGAAAACAATTATCGAAAAATGAAAACAATAGAAGAAAGAATAATAAAATATAAAAAACAAAATAAATTGTAAAAGGGAAAATTAGCTCTAATTATACGTATTTAATGAAATATTTGTAAAGTTTCTTACAATCTATGTCTGCTTCGCTAGAAGATGTTAGTATTGCGCAATATTTTCAACAGCCAGTTTCTGAGCGAGTACTTTTGTTAGCGTCAAAGATATACATGAGGGAATTAATTGTTGTGAAATCATTGCATTTCATCATAAAGTATCTCAAAGAATCTGTCTAAAATGAATCATTCATCACCACCTCTGAGTTATTTCGGTAACCGCTACGCACGAACACTTAGGTGATACAAAAAAATACTTATATATTTATTGTTTTATTCTTTTCATGGTTTCAGTCATAGGACTACGGCCATGCTGGAGCACCGCATTAGAGTATCTCTTTTGGTTTTGTTGTGGCTTCTTACCTGGAAGTTGGTCTATGAATGAGTTTGAAGCATCTGATCTTCATTGAGTGTTTATTTGAATAGTTGGCTCACCTGGTCGTTGTTAATTTATTTAATGTATTTGAAAATCTTCCAGTAAAGGTTTTATATTTTTGATTTCTTTAGGTAGGCAGTTGAACTAAATATCATATTGGCACAATAGATTACTTTTTCTTCTGATTTCGACGGTGATGTATTTGAAAGCTAATAGTATCTATCAGTTCGAGCATTAAAATTCTCTCTAATGACGAAGTTTTGAATATGCTCCTCCAGAAGTTTCGTCGGTGGTCAAGAGAGTAGAGACGCAGACCTTTCAAACGTTGTCAGGAATTAAGGCTATTAATCAATTATTTTACTGGTGAACGTTCTTTGTAACCCTTCGATTTTTTTCTATGAGACTAAAGCTGTAAGCAGTAATCTGCTCTGGTCAGAACTAATGTTTGTCATAAGATCAGAATAACTATTGGCTCTTTTGTCAGGAAGATTCGTAGGATCCACCATATGAGATGTCGGCATTTAGAGGTCAGTTCGCTGATGTGGCTGACAAAAGACGCACCATTTGACATGATTACTGCTAAGTCCTATATGTCATTAGTGCTCTGAATCATTGTGTTATCAGCTGACAAATGTGAAAAATAATGTGATTTGTGTGCATTGAATTTTATGTTGTTTTTATCTGCCCGAGGTTTAACTCATTTTGGAGTGTGACTGCATCTTCTGGAATTTGAATAGCCATTGATACTGTATTGTCATTGGCGTAGCTCGTTAGTTGGCTGATAGGGTGATGATAAATGATAATGGTCTTTGAACCGTGCCCTGAGGCACACCACTTATTACAAGTGGCTTGCAAAGAGGAAACCGTTTGCACCAGCAGATTTGTTCCACCCCTGTAAAAGAGTCATTTTCCGAGTTGTCTGTTATCCTATAATAGATGATTTTTTTATCAATCTTTTCAAACGTTTTAGCAAAATCATACTATATGTTTTCAGTGTCTCACGAAAATTTTGAGAATAATGTTATGGTGGAGTAATAGCTATGTCAGACAACTACCCCCACTCCGAAAACCGTGTTGTCTCATCTAAGAGGTTGTATTCATATTTGTGATGAATCGTTAGTATATAATCCATTAGAGAGCCGCTCTGATTATGTGTAGACGATTTTTGCTTTGCAAAAAAACGAAAAAGAACTCAACATTATACTTTATATTCTGCATTCTGTTTATTATTCGAAATTTCTTTATCATAAGATATTTTAAAATCTAGTTCAATGTCCTCTCTTTTCATTTTTTTTTGTTTCGTTATCTCATCTTTTGAGAGAGGGATTGGTGTTTTAGTTTTGTTAGTTTGGTCTTGTTACACATTGGTATCCGTCTATGTCGTGGGATCTAGTTCGTGCAGGCATAGTCGAGTTTATATCAGGTAATCCTTTCGACAGATTTAAATTAATTCTTCGTACAGTAACTTAAATCCACCGTTAACAGTGAGGTTGTCAATATGTTGAAACCAGTTTTCTGAGGATCAGTTTTGATGTTCTTCCACTTGGTATGAAAAAAGTCTTTAGTGGTGTCGAGGAGAGTGTCCATAACTCTCCTGTTAAGTTGTTTAGTTTCAGGTTGGATATAGCGAACAGGACAGGTGAGACTAAGAAAATTTAAGTCCCTTGTCAAAAATACTATAGCTTGAGGGTAGGTTTCACTTAGGGTTTGACTTATCAGCGACAAAGCATCTCTGAAGTGATTTCCATGATTAAACGCATCAGGAGAACGACAGGCAATGCCTATGATCAAACTGAGGTTGATCGCCTGTATTATTTATTAGTGTATCACAATCTGTGTTGGAGTGAGAAAAGAGGACTTTTGCTGCTAGGTCTTTACGGATGAAGAGAGATGCTCGTCCTTGTCTCCGTATTCTGCTGTCAAGTCTGTCTAATATGTAACCTGATATATGCGCTTTCAAGTCCAATATGTCTGGAGTTACGTGTATTTCACTTAGTACTACCGATATTATCTTTCCTCTCTATTCAAGTTCTATAATTTTTTTATTTTTATTTGTGATGTGTGAGAGACATTACACCTTGTACATTCAACATTATCATTGCGTTGGGTTTGCGAGTTGATGATAGCAATGATAGGAATTTATGCACTGAAGTAGTAGCAGTGGCTGGTGTTGTGTGAAAGCCAAAAGCTTAGTTTGTTTTTGGCTTTGTTTTGCCACATTCACATTTTGAGAGGTGTTCATGTCTAGAATTGTGTTGGTTAAACAGTTTGGGGCGAATAACATCACAAATATTCACATCTCGTTTCCGATCACAAATTATTTGTTATACACTAACAAATTTTCAGTCTTTCCCATTTTTAGCAAGTTCCTTATAGACTTGGACACAATGCCACACGGCATTTGTTCCGAGTTTTTGAGCTCAAAACCGGAAATTGCACACTTACCCTTTCATCCATTCGTAGTCATTTGTAATGTAGAGGTTTCATACTCAGGTATCTTCTTCGTTCTCTATGTTATTGTAGTGGTGGTTCTGTTTCTTCTCTGTTGCTCTCTTTAAGAAATCAACTGTGATCAGACCGACAAAACTGTGAGCTCTTCTAATTTTAAAATTCGCACATCACAGTATATGTTAATATGGCAACTTTGCGAATCCATCAGCCTCATGAATGCCAAATATTTTATTATGATCTCGTACGCAAAACTTCCTCAATATTTTTTCATTATATGTTTGAGAAATAGGGCTAAGAATGTATGTATGTATGTATGTATGTACATATGTATGTATGTATGTATGTATGTACGTATGTATGCATGTACGTATGTATGTATGTACATATGTATGTATGTACGTATGTATGTATTAATGTATGTATGTATTTATGTATGTATGTATGTATGTATGTAAATGTGCGTGCGTGCATGCATATGTGCATCCGAAATAATAATGATGATGATGGTAAAAATACTATAATTCTTTCGCATTTTGGAGGAAGACCAGTAATTTGCGTTGGGGTAGCATGTCAATTACTTCAAACCGGGTGTTTGACTAGTACTTTATTTTATCGAACCCGAAGAGAAGAACATGAAAGTTGACCTCTGAGAGATTTGTGCCAAGAACGTAAAAACCTGGGGGGAAATACCATTCACCATTTCGCCCGATGCATTGACAATCCTCCCACCATGCCAGTAAGGACGTTAATATATTTTGTAAATATTTAGACTGAATACAACCTACACCTAGATACTCCCATTTTTAGTCATAACAAAATTCTTCTCTCAGTTTTATGAGAGCTACAATAATGTTATATCCTAGATATCACATAGAGATTAATTTGTTTACCTATTACTTGTTCTTTTGAATTTTATAATTTTATGGTGTTGTAATTGAAAGCCTCTAATCGTGCTTCACAAGCATTTAGCTGGAGTTCAGCCTTGGTTTTCTTACTATTTTGCCAGTAGGTTTTTATCTGCCGTCCGTCTTCAATTGTGAGAGGATAGGGGTGCTACTATTGAATTTATAGGTGAGGGCTCTTCCGCTTCTCGGCTGAGGACAAGATAGATTCTCTCGCTAAGCAGAGCTCCAGTCGGTGATACTCGCTCTTGAAAACTAACCTGTTCAATTCCAACTAAAAATCCCTTGCAAATATAGCCAAGGATGGAGTATTTGTGTCTTCATCACATGGTAATGAAAGTGTGATATTCTTCGACATCCCTGGAACTCTGACCTGTGGAAAACTGCAATGTAGACAACTTCAGTTTTTATTGCTTCATCTCTTGTCTTTCTATCTTCTCCGTGTTTTAGTGCATAACTACTTCACATGTTCTTCTCCTCTACAAGTTAGCAGCTAAATTTTATTTTTTGTACAACAAGGTCCATTGCATTTCTTCCATTTCGATTGTTTCGCAACTGCAATAGATCTGTTTAATTACACAAGTGTTATTTTGAATTTCTAAATTTGATCTGTTATCTCGTGATCTCATACCACTTGCGACTGTGTTACACTGACATGAAATCCGTAGCGTAAGAGCAAGTGGACAGGAAGTTACTAATCATCATTGTTTTCGATCACCGTGATGGTTATCTTTTTAGTTTTCTTCACGATATCTTGGGGTATTGTAGCTCAGGATCTTCGCCTGGTTTGACGCATTGTTTCTGGTCTGAAATCGATGCAGGCTGTTCTGTGCATTTTGTACTCGTCAAAAGAGAATATTTATCGTCTCATATATGATGCGGCTCCTCTTTGCTTTCTTTTCTGTTTGAGCGCATTTAAAACGACCCTATTTCTTAGGTAAAGGGATCAATAATTTTTTTGCTCACTATTGTATACAGTTGGTCGGCGGGTGAAGAGGGACAGATTTTCCTCAGATGTTTCACCTACATTGATCCAATCTAGTAACAAGAGAAAGAATTTAGAAAGCAAAAGTGCCTAACATTGAAATTCTTGAAAAACTTCAAATCTTTTATTGTGGTTGCTAAAGAGGTATTTACTCTTAAGCAATAGCGGAAACATTTTTAGATTTGGCAACAAAATGTATGTAGGTGTCAGCAGTGCAGCAATTGCTTTTGGCCACATTAACTCTCAAGTTATTCAAACTGACAATAATAGTGTTCAAGTCTCACACTATTATTTTGCTGTGAAATTAAATTATAACTCTTTTATTTTTTCTTGTAAATTGCATCATTTTGTCCATGATCACGTTTCTTTGTTCGTCTTGCATTGAAATTTTAGCAGCCATTTTTTTGTGTGTGAAGAGACCATGCGTTTAGAAACAATCAAATCTTATTTTGTGTAATGTAAAATCGTGGAAGATTCCAATTTTAAAATATTCTTTCTGCAAGTGAGTAAGTTTCATACAAAAGCTATGCATTGTAGTAAAAATAATCCACTTTGAGGAGTAAATCAACAACAACAACAACGCCGACGTTGACGACGACAATTTAACTTTACTTCAAAAAAAAAAAATTCAAACAGTACACCAAATCGCTTGTCCAATGGTTATAATGGAAGCGCGCCTGTCAGGAATCTGTCAGCCTGACGACGAAAAAGTTTCAAATAGCAGAATATATTCCCCGAATACGAACCTGGAAGGTCACTTAGACGGGATGTGTCCCAAATTAAGCCCCCAAAGTTCACCACCACAACGACCACAAAATCAAAAATGTAAAAGAATTAAATGGAACCGGGAAGAATGTAAAGAAGTAATTTACGCGTATTACTTTGCATTAAGTAGGTCAACCCAAGAGAAACACACCGCAAACTTCTACAGAATTTGGAGGAGCCAGAATCCAGCTAGCAGACCAAACCTGGATGAAAACAGATTAGCAAATGTTAGAAGAGATATCCTCAGAAATACCAGACTCACAGATGCAGAATTGACCTCTATTAAAAGAGCGGTAGAGAATGACCTAAATATAAGTCAGGAAAGAAATAATGAAGCAGAGGAGAGGAACGTTGGACCACAAGCATTGACTGAAAGGCGACCATCTGCTGAAACCACCCAAGAGCCTTAAGAAAAAGGAGAATATAATGACTCTAGGGAAACAGCCAGGAAAATGATGTCGAAACAGAATTTGAAGACCACATATTTGCTGAACAACACAGAAAATCTCTCACTGAAATGAAGCAGGAAGTTCTGAATGAGCTTGCAGTTGTAGGGCATACAAATATGAATGATAGGGAACCACTCCATAAACTACCAAATGCACACCAACATAAAACGGTAATAAAAATTGGCAACTGTGTTACACAAGAGATCATACAAGAAATAAAACCTGATCTTGATAAATTAAATGAAATTATTTACTCTGTTACTAAGGTCATCGAAAGACGCTGTTTAACACCCAAAAAGCCAACAATACCAAATTCGAAAGGAAAATCAACCTGGAGGAGTAGAATTGAAACTCAGATTGAATCGTTGCGAAGGGAGATATCAATATTAACTGAGCTAATCTCTGGAAATGATATAAGATCAAGAAAAGCAGGAAGATCGTGAGAAAATATGGACCCTCAACAAGAGAAGAACTAATGTCAGCGAATGAAACACTTAAACAAAACGTTCAAGCGAAGGCTCAGAGAATACGCAGATTTGAGAAAAGAATCAGATTCTACAGGCAAAATAAGATGTTCAAATCCAATGCCAAATCATTTTACAGGGAAATAGGGAAAGGAAAAATAACCATTGAAAATCCACCCCTAATGGAAGAAAACTTTTGGAAAGGGATCTGGAGTGATGAGAAACCATACAATGAAAATGCAGACTGGATCAAACGCACCCAAGATGCCTACAAAAATCTACAAGAACAGGTATGGGAAGACATCTCAATCGCCGACCTAAGGAGGACACTAACGAAGGCTCATAAGTGGAAATCCCCTGGTATTGATAGTGTACCAAATTTCTGGCTCTCATCACTCTCGTCCGCACACAAAATGTTAGTAATACTATTTAATAGTATTATGAAAGACCCAGAAAGAACTCCCCATTGGATGGCAAATGGTATTACTTACCTCCTCCCGAAAAATAACGAAACCAAAGACCCAAAAAACTACCGGCCTATAACATGTTTGTCTACTACCTATAAGATTTTGACATCTATTCTAGTGGAGAAAATATATACGTTTATGCAAGAGAATAACCTCTTTCCCACTGAACAAAAAGGATGCAGACGAGGCTCATACGGATGCAAAGATCAGCTTTTAATTAATTGCATGATCCTTGAGAACTGCCATAACAAGCGCAGAAATCTCAGCTCTTCATGGATTGATTATAAAAAGGCCTTTGACAGCATACCACATTCGTGGATTCTGAAATCGCTGGACATTTTCAAAATTTCTCCTGTGATTTCAGATTTTTTAAAGTATAATATGTCACTATGGAACACGAAGCTGCAATTATATCATTCTAATGGAGTATTGCACTCAAACAATATTAGCATAAACTGTGGAATTTTCCAGGGTGACTCGCTCTCACCACTAATTTTCTGCATAGCACTGATGCCACTCTCAAGTGAACTGAATAGAACAGGGTATGGCTACAAAATTGACAACAAGAAAATAAGCCATCTATTCTATATGGATGATTTAAAGCTATATGGCAAAGATGATGAAGAGCTTCAGGGACTATTACATACTGTGAAAGGATTCAGTGATGATATCGGGATGGAGTTTGGCCTTGAAAAGTGTGCCAAAGCCACTTTAAGAAAGGGAAAGTAGTAAAGTCAAGTTCAATAGACTTAGATCTCGAAACAGTAATAAAAGAACTTGAGCAGGAACAAACCTATAAATACCTAGGAATAAATGAAGGCTCTGGTATCCAGCACGCAAGCATGAAAGAGAAGGTTAGGAAGGAATGTTATAGAAGAGTTCGAGCAGTTCTGAAGTCTGAGCTGAATGCATATAATAAGGTGTTAGCCATAAATTCCTTAGCAGTCCCAGTTGTTCTTTATAGCTTCAATGTGCTTAACTGGAATACCAGTGAAACAGTCAAAATTGATAGAAAAATCCGCAAGCTACTGACTTGTAATAAGATGCACCATCCAAAGGCAGACGTGGATCGTCTTTACCTTCCCAGAACTCAGGGAGGTCGAGACTTGATCCAGCTTGAACTTACGTACAAAACCACCACAATCGGACTGGTCAAATACCTTGAAACAACCAACGATTGGATGCTGAAACTTGTTGAAAAACATGAAAGACCGAAAAAACCTCACTCTATTCTGAAAGAGAACAAAAAATTCGCTACCGAACTCTTAGATACCCACCAGCTTGATCAGGTTGAAGGAAATGCGCCAACTGCTGCTGCAAAAAAAATAAAATTAATTGCAAAGACAAAAGCACATGAAAAATTAGCTAGCAGATGGGAACAGAAACCTCTGCATGGCAAGTATGTGGCTCGTAGCAAACAAGCTGATATCGACCAGAAACGCACGCATCAGTGGTTACGAAGTTCAGGGCTAAAAGCAGAGAGTGAAGGTTTCATATTGGCTGCTCAAGACCAAAGCTTATTAACCCGGAACTACCAAGCCAATGTGATAAAAAATGGAGCTGACCTAAAATGCCGATTTTGTAACGATGCGATTGAAACTATAGACCACCTAATCTCAGGGTGTAAAGTCTTAGCACCTGTAGAATATAAAGCAAGACATGACAGAGTTGGCCAGTATTTACGCTGGACAATATGTCAGCATTATAAAATCAAAACCGCTGACAAATGGTATAAACACCATCCTGAAGCTGTGACTGAGGGAGAAAATGTATCGATTCTCTGGGACTTCCCCGTACATACCAACAAGACTATAAAAGCTAATAAACCGGATATTATTATAAAAGATCAGACAAAGAAGACGTGTTTATTAATTGACATGAGTATTCCCTGTGATCATAATATAGCGGCGAAAGAATTTGACAAGATCAGTAAATATAAAGACTTGCTAATAGAAATTGAAAAAATGTGGCACCTCAAGGCGACTACCATACCAGTGATTGTAGGATCTCTAGGAATAATAAAAAAGGTACTGAAACCTATTTGAAAATGATACCAGGCTTACCATCCCTACAGGAAGTGCAAAAAATCGTGCTAACTGGAACGACTCATGTACTGAGAAGAGCATTATCGCTGTGAAAACAACATCCATTCATGCATTTTTTTTGTTTTCTTAAATACATGTTTTACCTGTGAATTTGCGTGTGTAAACTGGGAATGCATACAACGAGTTTCTCTGCCCTAGGTGTACGGAAAACACTCGGCGAGAAATGGAAGAAAATTTGAAGAAAGAAGAAAAAAACATGATAATAATAATAATAATAATAATAATAATAATAATAATAATAATAAGAAGAAGAAGAAGAAGAAGAAGAAGAAGAAGAAGAAGAAGAAGAAGAAGAAGAAGAAGAAGAAGAAGAAGTCTTTCTACTAAAGGCACAAGGCCTGAAAATTGGTGGGTGAGGACTACTCGATAATATCGACCCCAGAGTCCAACTGGTATTTATTTTATTGATCTTGAAAGCATGAAATGTAAAGTCGACCTCGGCGGAATTTGTACTCTGAACGTAGCGACGGGCGATGTACCGTTAAGCATTTCATCCGGCGTGTTAACGATTCTCAAAATACAAAAACCTGGAAATAGAGGTAACTCGAATGTGGAGTCTAAAAACAGAGACAATTCCTATCAGAGGCGAATTCGGTATGATACAAACAAAAACACCTGGAGTAACAAGCATATATAACATACAAAAAATAGCACTACTAGGCACGGCATACATCCTACGTAAAACGCATTCAATACAGTAACAATAAGAGCATCAAAACAAACCACAGCACATACCCAAGGCACACAGATCTGCGCTCGGTAATGCGGTGAAAGCACGTGATAAAATAAGACTACTGAATAATAACAGCAACAACATCAATAACAACAACAATAATAATAATAATAATAATAATAATAATAATAATAATAATAATAATAATAATAATAATAATAATAATAATAATAATATGGGAGAAGCTCCGCGCGCTGAATAACAACATAGATGTGCTACACCGGGCTCTCCATTCAAAAACAAATCTAATCTGATAACATCGGGGGATGTCTAGCCTTAATACCTCTCTCAAAATTGCTCAGTGACGTACAATACGGTTATAAAACGTTTGATAAAAATATAAAGCATCTCATTTACATGGATGATTTAAAGCTCTTTGCAAGAAATGACCATTTCTGCAAAAATCCGGTTCAAATTCTTCTGGGTTCAAGACGTTGCTTACTTTTTACTCAACCTGATATATATATATATATATATATATATATATATATATATATATATATATATATATATATATATATATATATACACTCTTTTACTCTTTTACTTGTTTCAGTCTTTTGACTGTGGCCATGCTGGAGCACCGCCTTTAGTCGAGCAAATCGCCCCCAGGACTTATTCTTTGGAAGCCTAGTACTTATTCTATCGGTCTCTTTTGCTGAACCGCTAAGTTACGGGGACATAAACACACCAGCATCGGTTGTCAAGCGATGTTGAGGGGACAAACACAGACATACAAACACATACACATACATATAGACATATATACGACAGGCTTCTTTCAGTTTCCGTCTACCAAATCCACTCACAAGGCATTGGTCGGCCCGAGGCTATAGTAGAAGACACTTGCCCAAGATGCCACGCAGTGGGACTGAACCCGGGACCATGTGGTTGGTAAGCAAGCTATATATATATATATATATATATATATATATATATATATATATATATATATATATATATAATCAAAAATGGTTAATGCATTCTCAAACGTCGGTCCAGGTTTCTTATAGTTAGTATTACACTGGTATTCTTTTAATTTACCGTTCCTTTTCCCCAAAAACTAGTGGGCTGGAAGAAGTTTTAGAGCATCTGAAAAATGTTATACAGTAATTGCGCCGTTTTCTGCGTTTTAGTGGCAACTTTGCCTTTATCATTCCAGGATAGATGAATTAAACTAGCAATCTATATCTAACGCCCTTTCATTAAAAATTGTGCGTAAATTAGACACATTTGTTATCCTTCAGTGCATGGATAATTCAAGTGATAAAGATACCTTAGTATATTCATTTATATCATCAGGTGGTGTGGTGGTAGAATCGTTTGCATGCTGAACATAATGCGTTATGGTATTTCGTCCGCTGAAATCGATTTTACATTTCATCCTCTTTCGAAGTCGATGGAATAAATACCGATTGAACACTGATGTAATCGACTAACCACCTTCCCTATACTTTAGTTATTGTAAGTATAACAGAAAGGTTATTCAGTTATGTCACTCGATTCAGTTAATTCAAAAGCTTCTAAGGTTAAATAAATTGTATCATACAAATACAGGTATTGATATAATCGTCCTTTCCGTCTCTCAATAGATTTTGGTTTTATCCTTATTTCAGAAATCATTATTTGCCATCCTTTACTGCTCTGCTAAAATCTGAATACTGAATCAAAAAGTTCTAGTATGATGGTTTTATTTGAATTTCAGAAGTAAGCAAATAATATTTTTCGGTTAACATGTAAAGATTTCTGGTCCAATTCCTTTAAAGACAAGACCGTGGGACCAGGGAAATCATTAACATATTTTAACAGAAGGAATTTTTTTATGCACTACGTGTGTAATTTTCCATCTATAGAGATTTGGATTGAATAAACATTTGACCCACTCAAGTTTTCATGCCATTCATAATCGTTTCATTTTTGCTCTCTGAACAAACAAACATTGTATTTCAGTGTAAAAATTTTTACCATAACAAATAATTGTTTTCTTATGTAAATGATATATTTTTGCTGATTTCAAATCTATATGTTTTCTTAAAAGGAAACTAATTATTTTTCGTCTCTTATCAAAAATGCTGAAGTCTGTTTAACGCAAAGTGAATTTTCTATATTGTATTAGATTGTGAAGGTTGTACTACAAGACGCCATATCTGATGAAACACTGGAAGGTGTTTCGATTTCTGCTTTGAAATCCCATCAATTAAACTAAACTAAAAACGAAATAAAGTAGCAAATTATGATGTTTCCACTCGAAAAACCTAATAAAAGGTATCCATACTAGATCCACATCTAGGATTTCTTACAGAAATCCTAGATACAAGATTTATATAATATTTGTGATTGCTTTTAAATAGTGTCTTATGGGCCATTGGAATATATGCCATATTGATCGAAGGAATAAATGTATATCTGGACCTTCATAGTTCTTCATAAATATACTGAATTCTTCTTAAATTGCGAACCTGTCTTGTCTACAATCAGTAGCAGTACAGCCAACCATGGAGAACTTCTCAATATTGACAGATTTATGTAAAATATTCATTCACATTTCATCCATTTCTTCACCAACGGAGCACACACCCGAAACGATAGTTTGGCATTAACTGCTTCAGGAAAAACAAAAAAATCAGCAAAGCCTCTGCGGGTGATGTATTTTTCTAACTGTAAACAAAACTTATGATGAAAGACATAGTTTCCAGATCAGTTGAAGAAAGACAGCTGATGTATGTAGTTGCTGATCATGCTAGAAATGCAACCAAATATCCGTAAGATCATATTTTACTATCTTACGGTAAGGTGATCCATTGATTAATATAGCTTTTGATACCCTATATTTGAACAAAATACATGTTTTGACATATTCCGTAGACGTTCAATATTGATATGTTTTTTCGTAGCTGGCCGAGGATAAACAACAACCATAATGGAATAAGATGCAGAAGTGATCCAGAAAATATATAACAAACATAAAAAAATAGCCGGTAGTGTTAAGTGGCATCCTAGGTTACACAGCACTAAATTTGAATACTGAGAAAGAGCAACTGTCGAGCTCCAAGTGAAAAATATTAACTACGTTTATACTAGTTTGCATCAAAATCTACACGCATAAGATCCACGAAGAAAAGTTGTGAATGAAGGATTGATAATCTCCAGTGATTTTTTAGCAGCAATCTCTCACTCAAATCATACACTACCCTTTAAAAAAGAACGACGCATTAATGAAGCACTCTTGAGTGCTCTGGATTATAATAAATGGTGATACGCTCATGTTTGTATGATATGGATTATAGGTGAGTTGATCAGAGCACACTTGGCGCTAAATGTCTGTAACAACTATGAGAGTTATAAAGAGACAGACTAGATTGTAAATAGAATATTCAAAGTGCGGAATATATGTTATGTCATGAGTAAAACATGAGGAAAAAGTCAATGTTTTATGCAGAGTATTGCGTTTGGATGATGAAAGTGACAGACATAGAGAACGAGAGGAGAGGGGTATTAAGGAAGGAATAGGCGTGGTAAGAGTGTGAGTGACAAGATATGTGTTAGGAAAAATGAAAATAAAAGGAATGTCATGCTGCTTGGCAAAATGCTGAAGAGACGTGACTAAACGACGAAAATGTTATGTGTACATGCAAACACACGTATATTTGCAAGAAACTGTTTGTGCCTAGCTTGATACCAGGATCTTTCTAATTTGAAAAGCGAGTGTATTCTTTTACATCTTTTGAATGATTTGAAGAGTAGTAGAGGTGAAATCAGAGTTGTTACAAGGTCAGGGAGCTAAAATGGATGTTGCAAAGACGGGGCTGAGATAGGTTTTGCAAAGATTGGGGTCTCAGGCGAACAGTAAAGGGGTATCGAATCCAGACTGTAGATGAACAGAGAAAAATAGCAAATGGTGTTAGGTTTCTGGTTTATAACCCTGCATTTTTGCGATGCACGACTGATCGAGTGTATTTTCAACTGGAGAACTGATGCTACATTTTTTTCACATCTAAAATAAAGTCCGACTGATTAGTGCACAATAGTTGAAAGGGAGGGTTATCGAAATGTATTTGGTGTGTGTATGTGTAGTAGTAGTAGTAGTAGTAGTAGTAGTAGTAGTAGTAGTAGTAAGAACAGTGGAGGTATGGGTGCGAGTCATGGGGATTTGATGTGGATAAAATTGGGCAAGTGATCTTATTGAAGAAGATAAGTAATAACTTAATGAACCTATTAGTAAATTATCGCTAAATTATCAGTGTGGAAAAGAAGAAGAAGAAGAAGAAGAAGAAGAAGAAGAAGAAGAAGAAGAAGAAGAAGAAGAAGAAGAAGAAGAAGAAGAAGAAGAAGAAGAAGAAGAAGAATGTACTATGCGTCAAGTTATTTATTTATTTATTTTTCATAGTTTCTATTTTCAATTAGCATATGATTACCATTACAGAGAAACGGAATTTAGTTGATTCACTTAACGACCGTATTTAACGTCTTGTTTTATTATCTTCAAAGAATGTCAAATTCAGCTCTCGGACGAGAATTGAAACCCGTACGTTGATAGACACATCTAAAGAGCGATTTTCATTTTTGGTCTTCAGCTGAAAGTTCTGGTTTTGATTTCTACTTGGCTGGAGCATCGGTTTATGAACATATTAAGAATGTTCAGTGAGAGGGTTGAATCGTTAGTATATCTGATATTATGCTGGGCGACTTTTCTTCCGCATTTTTATTTTCTGATTCTTAATTCCACGAGGATCAACGTAGCCTTTCATCGTTTTGGAGTCAATAGAATAGGCAACGGCCGAGCATTGAGATTGGTGTAATCGACTATCCTTTCCCGCTATTATAGCTGGACATATGTCAAAATTTAAAACCGTTAATAAGGAAAGATCAGATTTTAAGTTTCCAATATAATCACATAAAATCGTAAATGAGCCGTAAGTGATTTCTAAATTTGTTGATGGGTAACTGTTATATTTGGTTTAATGTATATCACTGAAAGAAGTTATTATACTACAGGAGAAATCTTACTTGTAATTGGTGTCAATAGAAGAACTACTGCGATGTGTTGACACAGAAAATACTTAATTCTCAAATTATCCAAGCGAAGAGAAAATAAACAGATATATTTTATAGGTAAAACTCCCTACTAAGCGCTTCCAGCATGCATAAATAATCGATAAGTGTTTCGTTAGGTTGTAGTCCAATTAATGAAACAAAAATGGAGTCCAATAAACTGGCATGTGATAGATACACTATCGTAAGTGGAGGTTTGTAATGGTTGTCTTGTGACATTAATCATGAATACATTGGAATTCATTTATTACACAACATTAACATTTAACATTTTCTTTCCATTCACACGAAAGTAAGTAGTTAGAAGACATATATTCCCTTATGTTATGTATTATTATTAGTGATGAATAGCTACTGCGAAAACATAGTTCTCAGTTACGTCATTGCAAATTGTACACCATAATTTGGAACGCTTGCAATGCTCACACAAATTTTAAATCAATGTAAAATGAATTAAAATGTTGTCGTTGGTACAAAAAGAAAAAGGCAAGGGATGTGATCCAAAGTTCTTTACACAATGAAACACAGAGAAATACCGATTTTTCCAAATTCATAAGTTGAAAGTTTGTGTTTGTGTCTTATTTGTTAAAATGCCTTTACACTCAAAAAAATAACCTCAGACGCAAGTATTTAACCAGTTATAAAATGTAAATAATACTGAATGGGATGTTGTGATCAGATAAGCTAACATTAAAAAAAGTTTTGATAAAATATTTATTTTCAAATCAATGTTTAATGAATGAAAATACTTCCGTAAAGCAACCAAATATGAAGTGCGGTGGCTGACACGTAAGGATGTGAAATTACACATCGGGAACAAAACCATTTTGCAAATGAGTGTACAGTTTCTCTTGCCAAACGTTAAGCCAGGACAATTCAATTTATAAATTAACATTAGTTTAAAGAAGACAGTGTCTGCATATATGAAATGGGTGGCTTATGACGCATTTGTGTACTCGAAATAGGTTGAATCACAATTTGTTACAACTAATAGTTCGAATTGTAGAGTATGTATTATTATACGGGACAATTGCTGCATTATTGGGATTCTTCCATGTACGTTTTAATACGTTGGACAAGTGTACTCCCTAAATGGTTTTGGAGACACTTGACAACGAAAATAGATATCGTGTATATTTTAAAAATATACTTCTTTTTACGCGACTTTATCTTCTTCATAACTTATTTGCTTCATTTCAATATCCTTTTTATACATATGGACGGATGGCACAATAAACTCACTGTTTAGTAACTATTACTTATATAAGATCAATACTCGCGTAAATATTCTTAAATATCCTAGGACAATACAGTATATTCAGCAATCATGCAATTCAAAGTCAATTTTGAATGTCACTTCTGCAACGTATCACTAATTAAAATAATGTTACATTGAGTCTCATGAAAACGAATTAAATAATTATAAATGTTGTTACATAAATAACACTTCTACAATAAAAAAATAAGTTCATTTCCTGTGTTTCTAGCCGTGTGATTTGTATATTTCTCTTCCACCGGTTTCCTGTCAGCGAGTTGCTATTCTCTGAAGCACGGACGTTGATAAGAAACGGAAATTATGTGAATGGTAATGTAGAAACTATGATAATATGCTTCCGTAGGCTGACCATGATTAAATGTCTAAATAACTAATTACTTTCCCCTTCTCACTCCTCGATCGTCTTACATAGTCGTCATCTCACTTAGTGTAATTGTTCAGATCTAGATAAGTGTATACTATTAACGTAAAACTGGCAGAAAGTGAGATGTGTCATTTATTCAGCACCAATGACAGAATAATTTCATGAGAGGAAAACATTGATCAGTCCCTCTTAACTGTAACTACGAAAGTGAAGGTATATTAATAGGATCTTAATTCATGTCATTTCACACTTATGCCGCTGGCTTGTCAGATCGTCGAATCTAATGTTATTAGATTTTAAAGCTGCTAACACTGTAAGTAAGGTTATCAGATTTTATTAACTTTGACGGGAATACTCTGAGCGGGTTGGTTTCGAGATAAAAGAAGCTTAATTAGCTGTTTTTGGAAAACAGACATACACACGCGCACGCGCGCGCGCACACACACACACACACAAACACACACACACACATAGACACGTACACACACACAGACAAACACATACACGCATATATATATATCTTCTAAAATTATATATATTATTTATATTCATATATATACCACGTATATATGCGCATTGATATGTATATATATGTATGTATATATAAATATTTATTTATATCTATCTCTCTCACACACGCTCTCTCACTTTCTCTCTCTCTCTCTGTATATATATATATATATATATATATATATATATATATATATATATATATATATATATATATATATATATATATATACATACATATATATATGTATATATATGTATATATATGTATTTATATATATATTCACACATTCACATACACATAGACGCGCACACACATATATACGTTTAATATTATATAAATATACATGTGTATACACATATATGTATATATATGTATATATATATATATGTGTGTGTGTGTGTGTGTGTGTGTGTGTGTGTGTGTGTGTGTGTAATAGAAATAAAATATAATTATATTTTAGTTCGAGGGAGCAACTGCCTTTCGAAGTGGCTGCAGAGTAAACCTCTAAATCATTCAATCACGCAGAGCTTAATAGAACGTTTAACAACTACTTTAAAACTACCAAAAAATCGAAATATAAAACGTTAATATGCTTTGCAACCACTCTAACAACATTACTGATGCTCCTATTAGAATCATGACGCTCTCATCTATTGATATAATATATGATCCATGCACCATGTTACGTTGATATCGCTCCGACAAATTGAAGTAGAAAAAATAGAAGTAGGTCTAGAAATATAACTCGTTTTGAGCTCACATATAACTCTGACATTTAAATGTTTTTAGCCTAACATTCAAATTTTCCTGGTCTCTATTTTATATGCATTTACTCTGATCCACAAGAATAATAGTGTATTTGATATAAATATAGTTAAATTACATAATCTTATAAACAGTATAAGCCTTTTAAATACTATAATTGAAGAAGGATATAGGGCAAAGAGGAGGAACGTGGCAAGAAATGCAACCGGTGTCCATTTGTGATGCTGCTGAAAAAGAAGGATTAAAGTGGACAAAATTAACAAATTTTCAGTTGAAGAAAAACTCAGATTTAGACACATGCTTGAAAAAGAAATATATGGATAATTCGGAGAGAAAAGAAATGACTTGTGTGTTAAGAAAGAGTTAACGCAACTCGATTATAAGAAGTTAATCCGGTGTATGATGCGTGTGTATGTGTGTGATATATATATATATATATATATATATATATATATATATATATATATATATATATATATCACGCACACACACACATATATTGGATTAGCAACTAAGTTCCCCCCGTTTAAATTTTTTTTTTTTAATGTTTAATGAAAAAATAACAACTAATTAATCAATAATGTATTCACCCTTGTTTGTTGTTTACAACTTCTTCCCCCAACGTTCCACACGACTTTCAATAGATCGTTGGTAGAATTCACCCGATTTCGACTCGAAAAAATTTGATCCAACCAAGCTCTCAATTTTGCATCAGTATTGAACGAAACTACGCGCATACCACTTGAAAGAGATCGAAAGAGGTGGAAAACCGTTGGTGCCAAATCAGGAGAGTACGGCGGGTGAGGCAGCACTTCCCAGCCATGCGTTTGAATGCCTTCCTTGGTCATATTGGCGATATGAGGGTGGGCGTTTTGGTGCAGCAGAAGAACTCCATGCTGCCGATTAGTTCTTTTCTCTTGAATAACCGTGTTGAATCGTTCCATCTGTTAAACATAGAGTTCCGCGTTGACCGTTTGGTTCCGTTCAAGCAATTCGTAATGGATAACCCCTTCCCAGTCTCACCGTACGCACAACATCGTTTTACGCGGATGAAGATCTTGCTTCACGCGCGGTGTCGCTTGTTTACCGGGACTAAGTCATTCCTTACGCTGCTTCATATTGATGTACAGGTACCATTTTTCGTCGCCAGTAACGATTCTGTAAAGTAATCGTTGCTTGTGTCCATGAGTTGAGCGGTGACGATCAAGCAAACCAGCGGAGATTGTGGCTCGTTGATTTTTTATTGTTGTCACGTAAAGCATCCAGAACCCATGCTCCATACATCCGAACCTTTCCCATCGATTGAAGATGCTTCTCTGTAGCAGTGTGGGAGCATTCCATTTTCTCTGCCAGTTTCCTTGTCGTTTGACGAGAATTTTCGTGTAAAAGTTGGTTTAATCGCTCTTCATCGAACTCAACTGGACGGCCAGAACGAGGTGCGTTTTTGAGGTCAAAATTTCCATTTTGAACTTGGCATACCAATCACGAGCGGTTCTTTCAGCTATGGCACCCTCTCCATACATAGCACAAATGTCGCGAGCAGCTTTTGCGGCCTTAGAACCTTGATTAAAAACAAAAAAGAGGTATCGAAAATGCTCGTTTTTCTTAACTTGACATTCCATTTTAATAATCTGAAAATAAACAAGAATCAACTAAAATTAACTAGAAAAAAAATAGATTCCAAAATGATACAAAAATAGAATTCTCGAAAAAAAGAGATTCCAAGATTTAGTTGCCAACCCAATATATATATATATACATGCATGCATACATACATACATGCATACATACATGCATACATACATACATACATACAAACATACATACATACATACATACATACATACATACATAGACAGATAAATAGACAGATGACATTCAGACAGGCAGACGG
Organism: Octopus bimaculoides; assembly: GCF_046866305.1. Taxonomy (NCBI): domain Eukaryota; kingdom Metazoa; phylum Mollusca; class Cephalopoda; order Octopoda; family Octopodidae; genus Octopus; species Octopus bimaculoides. The sequence goes on along the minus strand of NC_142929.1, from coordinate 147,599,251 downwards.
ACAGACAGACGGACAGACAGACGGACAGACAGACAGACAAACATACATACATACAGACAGACAGACAGACAGACAAACAGACAGACAGACAGGCAGGCAGATAGATAGATAGATAGATAGATAGATAGATAGATAGATAGATAGATAGATAGATAGATAGATAGATAGAGAAGTTATGCATCTATAAGTCTCCGTTCGACAGTCATCTGTAACCGTATCTTATCAATAATATTTTTTCAGTTCCCTAGATACTTAGTTTACCGATTGATGACAATATCATATGCACATACTGGTGTGATTATTATTCCTGTTTTTTTTTTTTTCAATTCTTATATTCGTCGCTTTCATCACACGAGACTGTATAAAACTTCTATCGACTGTATATGTGTATATGTGTATACATCTGTGTTTATGTATATATATATATATATATATATATATATATATGTATGTATGTATGTATGTATGTATGTATATGTTCATGCGTATGCATAGATATTAATCATACTTATGCCATAGCTAATTGGCCGTTTTTCAACGCTTAATTTGCTGTACCTAATTGTAGATGATTAATGTTACATTATTGTTTGACTTGTAATATATGTCAAAAAAGAGATGTAAAGCTATAGCACAGTCGCTCGTCTTTGTTATGTGTATAGCGTAACATTATATTCTATTGCTAAATATGAAATGATATTGCTACGCTTTCTTAAACTCTGTGAAGTTGTAGTTTCCGCTAATGTTACCGTGTCTGACAATTATTGATTCGTGTAATATTTTTTACATTCAATACGGAAATTGTCCATATATTCATCGGCATACTTTGTTTTCTCTCCTTCCTGGAATCCAGGAGAAGTTTGTAAGCAGGATATTTGTTCTTAGGGAGAAAGCAATTTCATTTTCCTTTCGAGAATAGACACATATATGTTAGATGAAATTTCAAAATTGTTGGTCCTTATATTAATTTTAATAAATTTTATAAAGCCTTCTAGGTGCTACATTCAGAGAAAAACTGGATACTGCTCTTAAAGTGCAAATCACCGCTCTAGTATATGTAACACTCTAAAATTGAGACGTGGCTTTTTAACTTGCCGGGTAAATCTCAGCCTGTGAGTATAGGGAACTAATAGTAAACACCTACATTACAGAGAATTGTTTTCTTGTATACCTTCGCTTCTGTTTTACTATTAACATTAATTCGATTTTCAAAGGAGCTGAAATCTCTCATTGGGATTGAAATAAAACTTCTTCGATAACACTTTTGTTATCTTCAAAAGTAAGCTGTTGTGGTAAGAGAAAAGAAAGACAGTTGAGGAAAGAGAGATGTGAATTAACGTTGAAGATCCCTTCACATGGGCAATATAAACCTATTGCCGACTCACGTACAAAAATAAGAGATATCACAAGGCTGCAGAAGGCAACTATATTTCAATAGCAGTAACTTAGTAATAAATACTTTAAGACCTGTTGCAAATATATCAAGTGTAGCAAGATTAATACGCTGCTTCTGATAACAGAATCAGCAAGTTCAATAATAATGAGGTTTGTAGCAGCCATTTCATCAATAGTACCAGGTGTAATTGCTACTGAAGTAACGACACAAAGGAAAAAATCAGCAAAACTATCATTTGTTCAAAAATAGAAATGTGGGCATCACTAACAGTGAAAGAAGCATATGTAGAGACGTATGACCATTTATGAAAGCATTTGACTGGTTAAAAACAGCAGCCGATTTACCCAATCATTTTAGAAAAGATTATCTATAATTGTTTCAAACAAATGCACAAGGCGAGAAATTTAGGTAGAGTTGTCGATTATTTGTTCTCATTACTGAATTAATAACTGATTTTCTCGATGCCGGTGTGGAGCAAAAATATTTTTGAGCATGAAGGTATCTGAATGCAGAATGTATGTAGTCAGAATCAATATGACAAAGCAAATTTCGATATTTCAATGATATTCTAATCGACCACTCATTCACACAAACCTCATGATATATTCTTTATAACTTTACACGGGAAAGCCAGTTTAGATGAGAGGAAAAAATCCATGATATCAATCTTAGTAGAATGTAAGCAATGAGAAGAAATGCTTCCAAGCATTTTATCCGACACACGACTGATCCTTTCCAGCTCGTCAAATTGCCTCTACTTGATAGTAAAAGCGTTGTGGTCAAAGATAAATCACAACAAATATTTTACTCGATTAGTATCAACAAACAGTATTCATAACATTTGAATCATTTGCCTCTGCATTTAGGATTAAGTTACTCTGGCAGCAAATGATCATTTTTTAAAATCATTTTTGGATTTCTTCTTTCGATTGCATAATATTAAAATTCTTTGCAGATGCTAATTGAGTCGAAAATGATTCAGTCATGTGGAATATTATTTTCTCAGAGGATTGATGAATTGATGAATTGATGAATCTGTTTCTGATGCTGAGTAAATATTTTTATTAGTCAAGATGTGTAATTAAAATGTGTGAATACATATAGTGTGACCTGCATTATAAATACATAGACGCGAGCGCACACACTCGCAAACACGAACACACACATACGTGCGCACGAACACACAAACGCACGCCAGTATATATGTACGTATAGCAAAACAAAGTGGGGTTAGCGAAATAATTGTGGGTGCACCATATACAGATTTCTAAGCTAAATAACAGAAAATAACACATACCTTAAGATTCTTCATTCTTGAGTTCATGGGAAGCATTAGCTCGATGTGTCTTGGCAATTTCTTCAATGTTTGGGCGTATGTTTGAAAGACAAACTCGCGTTTCTTCATCAATGCATGTAGTCTTAGCTTTTTGTACTTGATATTAGAAAAAGAGTGGAAATCCCGATTCACATAGATATGAAGTTGAAAATTGCAGCAACATTTTAAGAGCTTTTTTAGAAATCGAAACATATTCATCTTTTACAGAAATCCAGAAAGCTTCAAATGACAATTCCTTGTGTTTCATCATTAATGCACGGTCAGTAGATATAGCAGCGAGTTCCTCTTCTTTTATCAATGTTAATTCGAAATCAACGGAAGTTTCCAAGAATGAGTTTCTGTTCCAATCATATTGTTCAATTTTCAGTGATAGAAAATACGAACTCAATTTTTTTCTAAACTTCCTAAATACTCAACCATTAACGGGAGTGTTTCATTTATGTCTGTTTCACTTTGACTTAAAGGAAACATTTCCAAATTCCCTTCGACAGCTTTTGTTTCCAAATCTTAAGTTTTCTTTAGAAAGCTTTCATTTTGTAAGTGGACGTTAGAATGTTTTCTTCTTTTCCTTTCAAACTAGTATTCAAAATACTGCGCTGCTGAAATATATCGGCCAAAAACTGTAACCTGGCAATCCAAAATTCGGAACGAAGAAAGTCACAAATATTAGATTGTTTCATTTCTTCAAAGAACGCAAGAAGTTCGTTTCGTAGCTCGTGTACATGGGTAAGTACTTTTCCTGTAAAAGCAGCCGTTTTTGTTGGGTATCCATTTCGGTATAAAACTTCGAATATACAAGATTTGACAGGTCTTGTTTTAATAAAGTTTACCATCTGAACAACTTGATCTAAAACTTCTTTTAGTTCTTCTAATGTGTTTGCCATCAAGACCTCTCTATGAAGAAAGCAGTGAGTAACGATAACATTTTAATTTTGTTTTTTTACAAAAGATGTAAGACCCTTAACACAGCTTACCACGGAAGGGGATCCATCTGTACAAATACCCACACATGATTTCCATGATAACTGCCAGTTATCAAAGTATGTATTCAGAATGTTGATAACGCCCTGTCCTTTTGTAGTGGCAATTAATTCTTTGCAAAAAAGAAACTGATTTACTATTTGATCTTCATGGATAAATCGAATGAATGCTAAGAGTTGCGCCTTGTTGGTGATGTCTGTTGACTCATCAACTTGCAATGCAAAAGGTGAATACTTAAATTTATTACTACATACATTTTTCTCGATATCAGAAGACATTTCTAAATTGCGCCTGTGAACTGTATCGTTGGACAGTGGAATCTTGCTTATTTCGTTTGCTGCTTGATTCCCAAGCATTGTCGAGATTACTTTTTTGCACACAGGCGAAATGAGTGACTTGCCTATAGTATGAGGTATCATACTTTCTGCTATCAGTTCTGAGACTTGGTAGGGGATGATTTGAGCTTTCCCAGAGACAGTCATTTCATTTATGAAAGAACTTGCCACTTTAGTTCGCCTTTCAGACAATGTCTTGAAATAATTTGTAGAATTATCTTGCAAATGAGGATAGATAGTTTTAAAATGTTTGCTCAGTTTACTAGGAAGCAATGATACATTTGATATTTCATTTGCACATACAATGGTCTTCATTTCCTGTCCATGTGAAACAGTAAAGCTTAAATAACTTACATCGTACTTACATCGTGCTAGGGTTCAGCGTCTTCATCAGACCAAACCAAGGTGGAGAAGTCCACTGCATGCAGCGGTAGCATGTTATCGACAAACAGGTCTACAATTCTTCTCTCCACCATAGACTGACGGACGTTACTGGCAGCAGTTTGGGCAAACGTCTCGTCAATGCTGAGCTTATGTACTTTCTTTGCACATAGCTGCGACGACTTGCTACTGGGAATTCTACAAGAAGATTGTGTTTCCCACGGGGAAAATCCAGCCTTTATCTTCTCTTCAAACTGGATGAAATGTGCTTCGTGTTTCCTCTTGACGGTTGTAGAGGATTGCCACTTGTCCCTTCTGGTTTCCAAATTTAGCGAAAACGCTTATCCGCGCCTATATATATATATATATATATATATATATATATATATATATATATATATATATATATCTTTACGAAGTCTTCTGAAAATAATCCCAAAGGGTTTTATTTAGTATCCTAGGTCGTTGAAATCATAGATATTGGTCGAATAACTCTTCCCTATACAAAACTCCGCTTCAGCATAGTCACCGTCACAAGCGATACATTTGCGCCATGGCTAAACCTAACAGTCAAATTATCTTCAACAAATTGTGTTGTGCTCTGTTGTAGCCACTATGTCACATAAATTTTTATCTCTCCTGCGTTATCATTTGTTGTCTCCAAAGACAGTCCTGGGCACACAAAGTTTTGGTGAGTGTGGATGATTTTTAGGCACCTATTTGCTGTCTTCCTTTTATAGTCTTCTCTAAGACATTTCAGCATCTTCGTATACCGCTTGTGGGTTTATCACACAAAAGGCATTTCAGAAAATCAAAGACATTTATGCTCTTGTCAACCTCAAATCTGTGACTATGACACCAAAGTCGATGACTGGCTCCTCTTAAAGTCATACACTTTGGAGAAAAGTAAAGATAATACTTCATGGACTGAGTTTTCTTTATCCGAGCATAAGAATACAGCAAATTTTAATCCAGTGTGAAAAGATCGAAAAGAAACTGCCTTTATCGGTTTCGACACCTTCAGCAAACAAGAACAGGCTACCGCACTTCTCTCTGCACACAATTTCTGATACCCAGTCTTCCAACTTAGTCTGTAATGCGTTGTGACAGTACTCTGGTTATGCATCAATTTCACGGTGAGTGCCCGCGAAAATTAACTTGTCCTCTGGCTAGCAATTTGTGCTAATAATCTCAGTTGATGTCATTCCACTGTGTGATTTGTCGTCAGAGATGGTTTCCTTCTTTTCAAATCTTTTATGCAACTATGCACAGTGCTCTTACCTTTGATGCAATTTCAGTTAACAAATTTGTTTGCATGCCAAGCGACCGGTAAACATCGTTTGTCAAGAAACCAATTTACGTCATGTTCTTTGTATGGAACCACTTATTTGCCTGCAAAAAACATAAAGATGTGTTATTTCAAAGAACATAAAGATGAGTTATTTCAAAAATGAACAATTTCAATGACATTTTTTAATTAATAAATAACTCTGTATTACTTTCGATTCGATAGTTGTTTATTCGACATTTATTTTGACATCAACTTGAAACGTAGAGAATGGGTAAACCCTGTGGCTTTCTCTTGTCAAACGGAAAGATATGAAAGAATTGCAATCAAACGCTTAAGCCTCGAAATACATATTCATACCTTCTGTTTCACTCCAACTCTATTTAGCTTTCGAATAGGAAAAATCGCTATGTACATTTATTGCTAAGATTCTATATACTGCAATCTTCCTGATATAAAACGACATCATCTGATAAAAAAATTATAAACAAATTTTTCAGATTTCCATAAAATAATTTCAAATTCAATATCATACTGAATAGATGAAATTAAAGTCGAAGTAAGTATATGTGCTTTGAATTTTATTATTTTTATCGTTAATCTACGAAATAAATGCGAAATAGATTAAACATGATTTTACATATGAAATATAGTTATTCGTACGGAATAGATAATTAAGTATGAAATAGGTTTGCTGCCTCACAAAAGGATAATGGATAAAGCATTCATAAATATATATATGGAGAAAGATAGATAGATAGATAGATAGATAGATGCTTTATATTATTGCACCCATGATCTTGAGATTGTGAGTTCGATTCTCGGAGCCGGCGGCACTTTATGTTCTTGAGGAAAACGCATCGTTACACGTTGCTCCAGTCCACTCCGTTAGTCAAAATAAGTACACTGTGAAAGACACGCGTCTCACCCAGAGGCACTGAAGCGTTTTTACGCCACAGATTTCGGGATATATATGCGCCTAGGTATATATATATATATATATATATATATATATATATATATATATATATATATATATATATATATATATATACCTAGTCCCAACGTTATCACGTCCAGTTCTTAATATTTGAAAAGATGGACATACAAATCGAAACGGGTAATATCTTAGAAAATGTCACTCTCAAAGAAACAAATATAAAATAATATTTAAACGTATTTTTGTGTTGATTCCACCTTTATTTTTTAACTATATATTCTGTTATTCTTTAATCCTTTTATTTGTTTCAGTTATTCGACTGCGGCCATGCTGGAACACCGCGTTTAGTCGAGGAATTCGACCCCAGTACTTATATAAGCCTAGTACTTATTTTATCGTACTTGTTTTCCGATCCGCTAGCTTACGGGGACGTAAAAACACCATTCATACACACACACACACACACACACACACACATACACACACACACACACACACACACATACACACACACACATATATATATACATATACATATATATATATATGTATATATATATATATATATATATATATATATATATATATATATATATATATATATATATATATATATATATATGCGTGTGCGTATACGACGGGCTTCTTTTGGTTTCCGTCTACAAGATGCCATGCAGTGGGACTAAACCCGGAACCATGTGGTTGGAAGGCAAACTACTTACCACACAGCCACTCCTGCACCTATATATATATACATATATATAGGCGTAGGAGTGGCTTACCAACCACATGGTCCCGGGTTCAGTCCCACTGCGTGGCATCTTGGGCAAGTGTCTTCTACTATAGCCTCGGGCTGACCAAAGCCTTGTGAGTGGATTTGGTAGAATGAAACTGAAAGAAGCCCGTCGTATATATGTATATATATATATATGTATGTGTGTATGTGTTTGCGTGTCTGTGTTTGTCCCCCCAACATCGCTTGACAACCGATGCTGGTGTGTTTATGTCCCCGTAACTTAGCGGTTCGGCAAAAGAGACCGATAGAATAAGTACTAGGCTTGTAAAGAATAAGTCCTGGGGTCGATTTGCTCGACTAAAGGCGGTGCTCCAGCATGGTCGCAGTCAAAAGACTGAAACAAGTAAAAGAGTAAAAAAGAGTGTGTGTATATATATATATATATATATATATATATATATATATATATATATATATATATATATATATATATATACATATATAAATATACATATATATATATACATATATTTATATATATATATATATATATATATATATATATATATATATATATATATATATATATATATATATATATATATATATATATATATATACATATATATATACTTATATACATATATAAAATATACAATATAAAATATACAATATACAAATATCCATATATAAAATATACAATATAAAATATACAATATACAAATATCCATTTTAGAGAAAAATTTGTAGTTTAGAATCAGTAGTTCTTTGACTGCTGTTTCTGAATTTTCAGTATGTTGGAGAAGCAACTCAATTGCTAATCCCTTATATTTATGATGATATATAAATATATATATAGTTTCGATTAATATTCCTGGAATCTGTTAATTTGTGTTAGTATTAGTATTTGTTGGTGGTTCTTCGTGGACACTTATAACACATATAACGTTTCAGTTGTCGTTATAGATATGTTCATCTATCCAGTCGAGGAGAATAGAATTTAATAATAAAACATAGAAAATAAAAATTAAGCAAAGAAAATTCAATTTATCTATATAATAGTCAATTTCATGTTACCTACGTACGTTTCAATTCCCATCTTCATTCTTATTTTACAATTAAAATTGCATTATGAATTTAATGTTAAAAACCCCTTCAAGACATGATTGACATATATTCATAAATATTCATTTAAATCCTAATGGATGGAGAGCTCCTTTTTTTTAACGAAATTCAATGAAACACATTCTGAAACACACACACATAAAAATGCTGCTATCCATGTGGATAGCAGCATTTTTATGTGTGTGTGCTTCAGAATGTGTTTCATTGAATTTCGTTAAAAAAAATAGCAAGAGGTTAAGCTACGACCAGAGTGAACAATGGCTAGTTGCAGTCTTTAAGAACTTGGTCGCACTACCATTTAAACTTAGTGGAATTTAGAATCATGCTTAGAGGCTGACTGCCACTCTTTTCCCTACACACTTATCAGAAGAATAAACATGAACATATATATATTAGTAACTATCGAAATATATATGATTATTTAGCGTCTAGTCTTTTAATTGTGATAATTCAATTTTTATTATTACTCTAATTTGGTTATATATTTAGATGTATTAGTCTAATTTGTTGATAGTTTGGGTCATCATATATATATTTTTAATTACATTTTATGTAATTTTAAAAGGAGCACAATTCGATATGTATGACATGTATGCAGTTAAGCCATTTTCAAATGTTGAGAGTGCGTTTGATTTTAAAATTTGTTCCTATGTGTATTTTAGCTGTATCATTCAAGGTGTGTTTATTTAAGTATAATTTATTATTTAAAATCTATTATATATATATATATATTCATTTAAAATACAGAGATGCCTGTAATAGGACATCTAACCCGCTAGAAATAGCAGCAAAAGACTACATACCACAAAAATAGGGATAATTTCGAAAGGGAATGAAAAATAAACACGTTTTCCAATCTATATTCTGTACCATGGTTTCAAGTCAATTATAGTAAGATAAAAATTACATATCTCACAAAGGTCGGACTATCATCGGCAGAATGACCAGACAATATGCGAGACACGAATCAAATAGGGAGCATGATTCGTGTTCGAATGTCTAATTTTCCAAATTTACCGCGTATTAGCGGTTTACCTATTCGGCAGTAAATACACAAATGCCGATTTACTTTCAGAAATTAGCCAAACAAAATTTTTTTATCATTATTAATAAATTACAGGGTACCAAAAAAAAAATTTTAGAAATTTTATTTACCACCAGTGGTCTAGCGAGAGTAAAAAACAGTCAATAGACTATGTATTATTCATTTAAAATACAGAGATGCCTGTAATAGGACATCTAACCCGCTAGAAATAGCAGCAAAAGACTACATACCACAAAAGTAGGGATAATTTCGAAAGGGAATGAAAAATAAAAACGTTTACCAATCTATATTCTGTACCATGGTTCAAGTCAATTTTAGTAAGATAAAAATTATATATCTCACAAAGGTCGGACTATCATCGGCAGAATGACCAGACAACGTGCGAGACACGAATCAAATAGGGAGCTTGATTCGTGTTCGAATGTCTAATTTTCCAAATTTACCGCGTATTTGCGGTTTACCTATTCGGCAGTAAATACACAAATGCCGATTTACTTTCAGAAATTAGCCCAAAAAATTTTTATCATTATTAATAACATTTTTTTTGCTATCCTGTAATTTATTAATAATGATAAAAAAATTTTTTGGCTAATTTCTGAAATAAAATCGGCATTTGTGTATTTTCTGCCGAATAGGTAAACCGCAAATACGCGGTAAATTTGGAAAATTAGACATTCGAACACGAATCATGCTCCCTATTTGATTCGTGTCTCGCATGTTGTCTGGTCATTCTGCCGATGATAGTCCGACCTTTGTGAGATATATAATTTTTATCTTACTAAAATTGACTTGAAACCATGGTACAGAATATAGATTGGTAAACGTTTTTATTTTTCATTCCCTTTCGAAATAATCCCTACTTTTGTGGTATGTAGTCTTTTGCTGCCCTGTAATTTATTAATATATATATATATATATATATATATATATATATATATATATATATATATATATATATATACATATATATAATTTGATTTGATCAAGCTTCAGTTTATGAGCTGTGGTCATGCTGGGGTACCGCCAGTTAGTGTTGCTAATAATTTTAGGTCACTAATTCTTTTTAGAAATTGACGTTTCGTGCATGATGGAGTTTTATGCCGCTACCCTCATCTGCAGGATGGTGTTTATACCATTTGTCAGAAGTTTGATTTTATAATGCCGACATATTGTCCAGTGTAAATAATGGCCGACTCTGGGTTTATATTCCAAGACTCTACACCCTGAGATTAGGTAGTCTATAGTTTCAATTTCATCGTTACAGAATCGGCATTTTGGGTCAGCTCCATTTTTTGGTAGTTCCGGGTTAATAAGCTTTGGTCTTGAGCAGCTAACATGAAGCATCCACTCTCAGCTTTTAGCCCTGAGCTTCATAACTATTGATGCGTGTGTTTCTGGTCGACATCAGCTTGTTTGCTCCGGGCCATATACTTGCCATGCAGAGGTTTCTGTGCCCATCAGCTAGCTAAATTTTCATGTGCTTTTGTCTTTTTATTATTATTATCATTATTATTATTATTATTATTAGTAGTAGTAGTAGTAGTAGTAGTAGTAGTAGTAGTAGTAGTATTACTACTACTACTACTACTACTACTACTACTACTACTACTACTACTACTACTACTACAATATTTACCCTAAATTATATGGGCACAGCTAGGTATCACCCCAAAACCTGATATTGCCCGTTTGCATCATTAGGCTGTAGCCGGAATAATAAAATAGGAGCATTTGTGTGTGTATATATATACATATATATATATATATATATATATATATATATATATATATATATATATATATATATGTATATATGCACACACACACACACACACACACACACACACACACATATATATATATATATATATATACATATCCATATGAATACTTTCATACCTACATACATAGAGACAAACGCACACACACACAGATAGATAGATATTTTTCTAACAAACATACCACCAGGCGCGCGTCTCTCTGTCTGTGACTGGTAATTAGAAGGAAGCATTTTATTTCGTGCTCCATAAGTGGAAATGTGTTGGCACAAGATACGGAATAGTTAACGAGCTTTAAAACTACTTTTGAAACTGATAGGAAAGCTCTCATCCACAAAAATAATAACACGACTCTGTAGAACATTAACGACTTTTAATGTTCTTTCTTGCATTGAAATTTCCATTCTAATTGTTAAGCAGACGTTCCTAAAAAATTGATATAATTCTCTAGAAATATCTGCCTTTTACTCCCTTTGTCATCGCAGATGCTGAAACACGTCGCTCATCTCACACATTTGCAATATCAGATCATGCTTTAGAAATGTCAGGATATATAAATATTTACTATCAAAAGATTTTTAACAGGAAGGTATCGGCAATTGATTTCTAAGATTTTTGTAGTAAATCCATTTCATCACTGCTCACATCAGAGAGAAGGCTGTACTGATGCTTCCATCAGTTCATAATGCACATGTTTGTAAAGATCGCAGACGTACGCTTTACTCCTCTCCGTTACAGATTAATTTTAAAGTGGAACATAAATTCATCTAAGAGGTCATTTGAATAGTGACGCAAATCAAGCGAAGGTTGATCAATTTGTCAATTTACGTTATGTTTCAGAGAAGATCATACTATGATGAAGATATATACATGAATCCTATAATTTATGTCGGAAAGTTTCGTCCATCGGGTTTCTGCATTACCTTCATGTATAATCCAAAATTTATTTAAGCAGGAATTGAAATGTTTTCAGTTCAACAAACTCTATATCAATATCATATTGTTGCAAAGGATTTCTACGAAATGAGGAATAAATTGAAAGAAAACTTGAAAGGATGTATCTTTCAAAATTTAGTTCATTCATGTAATATACGCATTACCTAGAAGACAGCTTAATCGAATGTCTCCTAGTTATTTGGTGGGAAATAGAAGATTCGTGAAAATTAAGCTATTTTGTGAGCTGAAATATCAGATGAATACGGTGATCTTGCCTTCCATGAAACTTTGAAGAAGGAAGGCTATGATACAATTTCCATTGTGATTTTTGAAAAAGCCAATCATTTTGCATGAAAGTTGATATACGCACCGAAAATTATGTTTTCTTTTCTAGTGCAAGTTACAAATTTGTGGCGGATGATATTCGCTGTACAACGGGGAGAAATCAGACGGAAAATATTTTATGACCACAACCAGGCAAATATATTCAACTATACATACAGACTGTATATCAACTCATATTTCATACTCACGCTACTATCAAATAATTTCAATGTATAAACCATGCAGAATTTCTGAGTTAAGCCAAATCCATTCTGTACGTGAAGCCGTACCGTTCTTTCTCTTTTCTGATCAAGTTTTAGATTCGAACTACCGTATTGACACTTCGATTTATCAAAGTCTGAGATACATCACCACTAAAGAAGTATCAATAGGTTGGGTTTTTCATTATATTTAATACTTCTGAAGCACCCTACCTATATGTGTCAGATAAATGCTAAGTTATTGAATTATCATCAAGTCAATGGCGAATATATTTCATTTACTGATGGAAATGACAGTGTTCGTGTCCTTCGAAGCTCCCGGGTCAAGCTGACAGCATTCTAACAGCCTGGACACACTGATGAATTTTGCAAAGCTATTCTATATTGTGAACTTCCATACAATTTTACATCTATATCTCTGACATGCTGAAGTTGCATTACAAATAACTATCACATCCTGTATGTGTTTGTGTGTGTGTGTGTGTGTGTACATATGTATACATATATATATACGTATATATATATATATATATATATATATATATATATATATATATATATATATATATATATATATATATATATATATATATATGTGTGTGTGTGTGTGTGTGTGTGTGCGTGTGTGTGTGTGTGTGTGTGTGTGTGTGTATGTGTGTGTGAGTGTGAGTAAAAATAAATACAAAAAAAAGGGTTTTGTATGATCGTGTATAGAGAAATATATTATTTTATTTAAAAGAGTTCCAACTCTGTTTTTTATGTTTTTATTTATATTCTTGTAAAATTTATGTTGCATATAGAATATGGAATATATAATATATAATAAAAAAAAGATGGATGGTACAATGAAATGAAGTATTGAATATATGGAATATGTCTTATTGAATATATGAAATACTGAGTGTTAAATATAAAGGATTAAATATATATATATATAAAGGCGAATACGTATTTTCTATACCTTGTGGTATTTCATCATGGCCGGTATGACAATCTGTTACAGTCTGTCATACCGGCCATGATGAAATACCACAAGGTATAGAAAATACGTATTCGCCTTTATATATTTATATATTTAATCCTTTATATTGAACACTCAATATTTCATATATTCAATAAGACATTCAATACTTCATTTCATTGTACCATCCATCTTTTTTTATATCATATATTATATATTCCATATTCTATATCCCACATAAATTTTACAAGAATATAAATAAAAAACATAAAAAAACACAGAGTTGGAACTCTTTTAAATAAAATAATATATATATATATATATAATTACGGAAAAATTTGGATAAGTACTGTTTTCACTTTGCTAAAGATTTTCTACTATTTGAAAATAATATGTATTCTTGTTTTTATACTATTCATTTGGTTCTTTATAGATTATTTTAATAGATAACTTATTTAACACTATATTATTTAGAAATTATAGTTTCATTTCAACATAATATTAGAACTTCGATTGGAATAGTGTTGATATATTTTCGATTATTTTTGATTAATATTATTTGATGAATTATTAATCTTTATAGTATATAATATCGTTAAAGTTTTTTTTTTTTTTTTTTAAATCAAAACTTTGTATATATATATAAAGTTTAACATTTTATTCTTAATAATTTTTTCTTTCCTAATTTTTTCATTCATAATTTTTTCCATTCATAATTTTTTCATTCATATTTTTTTATTATTACGTTTGTAGAAATAAATAATCTTGTATTTTTCTATTATTCAATTGATCTTTAATCATAATTAAATAAACGTTTTTAGCTTTAAATAGTATAGCTTTAACTATTACACCGGTTAAATATGTACTAATTTTATCTTCATTATTATTTTAAACTTAAACTTCGTTCAACTTGTATTTAAAACAATGATAATTTAAAACAATGATAATTTAGGTAAGATGTTTTTTGTATATAATATACATGTTATTATTATGGATGAAGGGATGATTATTGAATGGTTATTATTTTGATATTATGATATTTTTAAAATAATTTTTCTATCTTTATATAATAAGTATTTCATATTAATTCATTTGGTACTTATTGTTGGTTGAGATATATATCTAATTATTGTTCTACTTACGATCTGACGAGTAGCTATATTTTTGAATAGAACTTATTTTCGATAATTTCAATTGATTTTAATCGATTTAAATTTCTTTTCTATTTGAAAATTGGTTATGAAACACGTGTAATCTTTTTATTATATTTATCTTATGATATTTACTTTACTTTATATTATACTCATTTATTGTGCTTTTAATTATTAATTTTTCTATATGTGATAGTGGATTTTCATCGATGAGTTCTTGAAAATTGGTTATTTTCCCTAAAACTATATATATTTTATATATACTTTATCTATAAGGCTCAATTTAATTTTAATTTTTTATAAATTGATTTTAATTGAGTTCTTTACCTGTAATTTTGGATTTTGTCCCTAATAATATTATTATATATATATATATATATATATATATATATATATATATATATATATATATATATATATATATATGTATGTATGTATGTATGTATGTATGTATATATATGTATATATATGAATGTGTATGTGTATGTAGTGCGTTGTGATATCCATCTAAATGGTTATTAGTGCGAGGCATATCCGATTCTGTTTTAAAGCGGATATTCCCACAATCGATGGGAAACAAAGAAAAAGTTCTTCGTTGTCTAATTCCTCTAACTTGTACACATCCTATGTACGATAATTCAAAATAGGACATAATTTCTTGCGGAAGATCGTTGTCATCTACAAGATCTTCGAATCCGTCAATCACATCATCTAGAGGAAGAAAAGCCAGCGCTGAAAAACACCTGATTTTAATACTCAACTCATTATCATGATTATATCTTCCCTTAAAGCCAAAATCACATACTGTTCTCTCTATGAGATGGAAGCACTAGAAAACACAAATAAATGCTATTCATGCGATTTGTTTCAAAATTCATCATAACATTCTTAAGGCTCAATCCTTTACGTAATGCATTAAGCTTATTAAAATGGTGGGTGTAAGTTTATTGATTTTTGTTTGGAAGTAATTAAAACAATCGCGGAACACTGAATGAACCTATTTGAATATAAAGCGTGTACAACTGATAAAATAAAATTGGAGAGCACTCAAAAAGTGTCATCACCTGTCCAGTGTTTTACATTCACTCATTCATCAAACCATTTATCAGTTGCGAACAACTGTCTACATAAGTTTCACCACTATCAAACTGCAAGAAAAGTTCGCTGCTATGAAGGAACTTGTATTCATCGGTTATCTCATAACCAAATCGACTCTGAGGGAGTAGAGAGGCCTTTACTTTTGCTTCACGCCAGTTCCTTATATTGCAACTTAGACACAAAGAGGATGGCATGTCAGCCTTTTCATTTTCATCAAGTTCTTCACAAGCAGTCGCAATTAATGAACCAAAAGATTCCCAGGAAGCAGCAGCGTGTACCATTAGTTCCGCTAATGTTTTGCGAACTTTGAGGTTTGAAGCACACGAACTATGGTGATGTTCATCACTGTGCTTAATTATGGTATAATTTTCATCGAAAAATAGAGGACTAAATTCGCCTTTTTCAGTAAGTCTTAGATCCATCGGCATTTTGTTTCTATGCTTCATATATGTAATTCATGTCATCCACAACGTTCTTCATTCCGCGGATGTTGTTAAAAATGTGAGGCATGGTATATGTATATTTCATTTTTAATTAACTGGTAATTTGGATAAATAATTTAGCGAAGTATTTACACGAACGCACAAGGTTTACTGTTATACGAGGTTACACGGCACACAGTGAACTGCTAACCAATCAACTCCTGATAACTCGACAAATATTATGGGAGTGGTCGGAATACTTCCAAAACAGTAACGAATGAGGCAGAGATGGTTCACGGGTAAACCTGTAAATAAAACACTCGAATGGATGACTGAAAATATACTTTCAGATAACTAACTTAATAAGCAACGAACTGGTGATTAAAATGATAGTTTCAGTTAACTGAATAACTTAGTAAATCATTATCAACAACAAAAACAACGACAATAATAGTAATGAATCTCAACATTTTATCTATTTTTTGATATTAACAGTGAAATTACCGGGATTTGAGAGGCAGTCAAATTACCGGAGCGAACATACTGGGGGTGAAATTGCCAAGAGCCAAATTCCCTAGAACCATGAGTGTCTGTGTGTCTTTGTTCCACTTCTATGCTTCACAAACGCTGTTAATGTCTTTTAATTGCCTGTAACTTAGCAATTCTTCAAAAGAGACCGTAGGTTCCAGGTTTTTAAAAATGTACCGGAATCAATTCGTTCGACTAAATTACTTCAAGACGTTACATCCATATG